>NC_137698.1:64320689-64515689 GCF_964034855.1 Anser brachyrhynchus
TGGCAATAATCCAAAATGGAATAATCTGTCATGAGTGAACACAAAGACAAGCAAACGCTACAACAGCAGTGGATGTGGTGGTGTAGAGATACTCCATGAGACAGAGGAGGGAAACTTTCCAAACTTCCCACATTTTCTCTCTTTTAAGAAAATAATATATTTTTTATTTTATTTTGCTTTTCTAAGCAATTCTTGGGTCTTGTCAATTCCATTTTCTATGGTAATGGGATTGTTTGAAGATAATGCCAGTGAGCAGGCATCTTTGCCAGCTCTCATTCCTTTGCTCCTCTCCCTCTTTTCACACCTTTCTTAAAATTTGTCTCAGCTTGTATCACCTCTTTTTATTCTGAAAGATAGTAAAGAACAGGAATGTGATCAGCAGTGTTTAAAAACGGGAAAGAGCTCCAATTAGTTGTGTTTCCAACCAAGGGCATCAGACCCAAAGCTGTCCATCTGCACCAGCTCTTCAGCGTTCATTGACCAGGGATGAGAGATGGTGTGGAGCAAAGCTCCACCACGCATGCGCTGGGCCAACTTCTGCTCTGTTTGCCCAATGTCTAAAACGCTGTGTCTTGGTCTGCCTGGGACTTGGCAAAGGTGATTGTATTGTTATATAATAGGGAAAACTTTAAGTGTATTCTAACGTGTTAGAGGCCAAAGTCCTCTAAGCAAAAGGTGAAGAATCCCTGTCCCACTGGAAACCTTGGAAGCGTCGCCCTTCCGCCAGGGCAGGACCAGCAAGGCTGGGACTTCGGGGGGATTCCTCCTCCGATGGGAGCCTCCTGGATCCTTTATCACAGTGAATGCAGAGTGGGACCGTGTCCCTGGGTGCCTAGCATGTCCCTGGGTGCTGTGTCAGGAGGGACGCACACAAGGGCTCCCATCGCCGGCCCGACGATGGGACGAGGAGTCCGGCCCTGCACGGCCTCGGCAGCCTCACTCGCAGCCTCCTGCGGCAAAATCGAGGCTTGGTGGGGAAATATAAACACATAAATAAATAAATAACCCCCGGAAAGGTGCTTCCCAGGCACGGATGTCCGCAGGCAGCCGCTAGGTGGCAACGGGTGGCCGCCGGCAGCAGCGCCCGCCGCCCCCGGCCCCGGTGCGGGGGGAGGCCGGGCCGGGGGAGCCCCCAGGACGTGTCGGGGCCATGCTCCAAGCAGCCGTGGTGCCCCCGAGCCCACCGCCCTGCAGCCGCAGGAGAAGTGCCCCCGGATTCTTCAGGAGCACATCCACTTGTATCCCTGCTTTTGTGAGCGTAGTGCAGGGCACAGGGGGCTACGGGGTCCCACTCCGGCCCCCGCCACGTCTCAAGGTGCAATGTAAGCGTAGTGAATCCCATACCTATCACGGCTCTGTGTTTATCGGCACTTCGGGCTTCTGGAGGAGCAACACGTTCAGCACGTTCCCTCAAGCGCAACAAGTTGGGTTTGGGGGTTTGGCAATAACTTTCCTCTCCGGTCACCGTTTCCTTGCCCAGAGCTTCCCATCCCTTCTGTTTCCCACCCTCTCTTCTCCTCTGTCCTCCCTCCTTTGCTCAACCCCTCCGTGTCTCGCACAGGGCCCTCTCAGCTCTCAGTTCTCCCTTCCTGTCCTCTCCCCTTTTCTTTTCCTTCCCATCATCAGCTTGTTGCCTTCTCTCAGGCCAGGCAGGTCCTGATGGCTCCCTCTGCCCTTGTCCTTCATTTATTTTTCTTCAAAGTCCTTTTTTTCTGCTCCAATTTCCCTTCCTGCCATTCTTCTTGCCACAACTGAGAACTTTTGTGAGTAGCCTCTCCTGTTTTGCTGGTTGTTATTGGAAGGGACGCTTACTGCTCTTTCACTAGCTTCATCAAGAGGCTTTGCTAAGACCACGAGCTTTAAACAGGCCTGGCTCTACCCGTACTCCGAAAAAAAAAAAAAAAAAGGCACTCACACCTGCTGTAGCTCCTGCTGCTACAGGCACGAGTCCTGGCCAACGCTCACTTGCTGGCCTTGGAGGCATGCTATCATCCAGTAATGCGAGACATCAGAGAATTCAGAAGCCTGGACTGCTTTGGTGACAGGCAGCAGATGTTCTGCACTGCTTGGAGAAAGTCTCGTCAGTAGCGTGGGCAGAAGTTCTTCCTCTGTGCCTCGGTGCTTTGAAAAAAAAAAAAGAACAAAAAAGAGGATCACAGGGGTCTGGCTCAGCAAGACGCTGAGACTCTAGGGACACATGACTTGATCAACCGGCTTTGTAAAGCAGCTGGCTTGCACTGGATCGCTGGTATGTGGACCTACTGACATCCAAACAGGTTAGATATGGGCTAAAAAGCCTTTACTAACTACTCTTACTAGCTGTTGAGAGGAAAGGTGATAAGAGAAGTTGTGAAAATATCAGGCAGAGCAATTATAATCCACATTTCATTAGCCACCCCTACTCCTCATATAACTCTGATGTGACCAGAATCACCTTCCAGGTTCCCAGGACCCTGCAAACAAGAACTGGGCTGGAGTCCACGTCTGGCACCAGTGGAACCAGCACGTGGAAAGGCAAGAGGGAAGACTACAGCCCGTTCTTGAAGGAAACCATCAAACACTCCCTCTGCATCTTGGAGGAAATGCATGGGGGATTTCTGTATGTCAGTTGGGGTCCGAGTGCTGGGACAGGTGATAAGGTGCACACAGTATCAAAGCTAGCTTAGGACACTATTTTCATAAGCTGGTCTTGTCATGGGGCTCAGAATAACACTTTTTGAAAATACAAGAGCACGGGGCTGTGATGTTCACCACAAAAGCCACTACTACACACCCTGCCCAGAGCACTACAGCTGCTGAAACGAAAACACACACACATTCCTGTCATGACACCGGCTGTGGATGGCAAGCTACTTTTCAGCTCCACAGCTGATAGTCTTGTCTTCTCCTCACCAAAAGGATCTTGCTGCCTCATTATCTTCCTGTCCAGGTGTTCTGACATTTAATATGCTCTACGGAAAAGCACCTGTTACCTTGTACCAAAGCAGTTACACGGCCTGCCCAGGCCTGCTTCTCAGAAGCCACCATGAATGAGAAAGGAGCTCTAGGAGACGTAGCAGTGCACCTGGCCAAATGCAGACCCAAGAACAAGGCATTTAGGGCTGGAAGTTGGAAACTCTTCCATGCCAGGTGCTGCTGTAGCCCCCCCAGTCTGCCAAGTCTCCTCCCCAGGCCTGCTGCCACTGTCCCAGCATCTGCCAGCAGATCCCAGGGCTTCAAAGTCAGCACACCTCATGGCCACAGACGTTTCTTACAGCTACCACTGGAGGGGCCACCAAAAGAGCTGAATTAAGTCCTGTGAGTGATATGGTGTTGTATGTGAAGATCCTTTGCCTCCGGATGGTTTCTGCTTTATTTCTCCATGATAACTACGGGCAAAGTCAGAGGTATGAACATCACCATGGGCACAACTGATAATGTTCATATCATTCCTCCTCACAAAGAGGAGCAATCATCGTGGTGACAGTACAAAGAGATTAGACTGCAAGGATGTTGTTGTGTATTTTGCAGAAGACTCTGTCGCAGTGGTCTTTTTTGGAGCTATGAAGCACAACACTTTGTTTTGTTAGGAGATGCATTTCCGGCAAACGAAGCACATCTGACGCAAAAGAGCATTGGGAGTGAGTGAATGCATTGCCCCTGCATTACCCTTCTCTGGTCAGAGTCCCTTTGACACAGAAGTGTTGCACAAAGTATATATACACTGTGTGAAAGAAACACAAACTCATCAGAAGTCCTCCAGAGATATGAAAGGACAGATGATAGCAGCATTTTTGGCTGAAGACGGGGTTTTAACGCTTCCTACAGGCAGCAATCTATGATGGTCTTATGTGGGGTTGGAACAGCGAGAGCGTGTAGAGAAAAGCGTGGGTTTTTTAATCAGCTCTCATAAAAAACAGACAACGCTATAAAGCACCAGAATGCCACACCACATACTGCCCTCTTTCCCAAGCAGGGAGAGCAGAAAGCTCTCACTCCTCCTGCCAAAAATAACCTCATCCATAGTGCAGGAAATCACAGCTTTCCATCTTGAAAGTATTACCAAAATGTCCTTCCAGCCAGCACTCCTCTGCCTTCCCTGCTTCATTCTCAGGCAGATTTCTGTGTCCTTTTGTTATGGAAAACCTCCTGGATAAATAAAAGGACTTTCTTGGTTTTCCAAGGGATTCACAGCTGACATTTTGTCTACCCACATGTCTGGTCCCACTTAAGCACAGCCCCCCCGTAGTGCTGGGGACTTCTTCAACCTTTTCATTTACTCTCATTCATGTAATGAATTGGGTGCGAACTGCTTTTGTCATATTGCATATTTTTAATTCTTTGTCATGCCTTAGCGTTTTTTTTCTTCTGTTAGCCCCAAATGTCCCTGGCTAATAAATTATAGAAACTGTTACTCCTATGGCAGTAACACCCTGAGGACCCACTCAGGCTATGTTCACTCAACACCATAATAACACCCAGCAGGAGACACCTTGAAGCCCAAAATCTCTAATTTTAGTTGAGAAAGCACTAAAAAACAAATGGAGCAAGGAATTCTGAGAGGGGAGAATGAGCTTCATAAGGACAAGGAAGCGTGCGTATTTGCAGTCATCCATAATCGACATGTTCAAAGTCTCTGTTCTCTAAGATGCACGCGGAAAATACGGACAATAACTGAACTGCCTGCAGACAATTCGTGTCGTGTTTGCTAATTTTCTGGCGGCCAATTAAATTTGCATATGACCTGAACAAACCAGGGCCATTAATTCATTTGTGAAGTCTATGTAAGTATTTGTATTATCACTGAGCCAGCCAAAAAAATTCATGATTTAATGTGAAAGCTGTGTTTAAATGAAATGTACGGTCACTGTTCATACAAAATGATTGCCAGTGGAAACAACTCCCACGGTGGAGCTGCTAATTGCCCTAACTTCATGAACAAAACACTGGATCCAAGGTCTCTGTGCTCCAACAGCTTGGCCTTGCTGCTCCACGGGTTATGGGGTGTGGATCACATCATGAGTGAGCTGCCCTTGTCCCCCTGCTGCACGGTGTGTCGAGCTGGGTGTCCTGCTTTCAGCCAGAGGTGTCAGAAAGCCCTCAGACAGGCTAGGATCCCTTTGGAGAGCTGACACACCGCAGGGTGAGATGTTTGGTCTGAACTGCCTGGCTTCAGGCTCTGCTCAGAGAAGGGATGGGTGCGCTCCCGGAGGTGCTGCTGGTGCTCATCCTGGGGTTGGGGGCTGCAGATGCTTGCCCAGGGGGAGGAACAGCACAGCCTGCCTGCCCAAATCCTCCTGCGAGGTGAGGTGGCCCAAGGGCATCAGGCACCAAGGGGAGCACCAGGCCACGGCAGCGTAAAGTGTCAGAATTCGCCAGGGCTCCTCCCTTTGCCTCAGTTTGACAGAGATCGGTGTTTACAAAAGACGCTCTTAACAGGAGATTGTACCCCTCTCTCCAGAAGTGAAGGAAATTCATTCTGGAAGGTAACTGCATGGGCCTGGATCGAAAACAGGACAGCAGGACCATGATTATCATCTCTGCAGCAAGTAATGTTTGGGCACCCAAGTTCCCTATCGGAATCCAGGCTCCTGCGTCTGAGACAGCCAGCTCTGCAAGCAGGAATCTGCCCAAGAAATAAATAAAAAAATAATAATAATTTAAAAAAAGGTTCTCTGTCTCCATAATTTAGGCTTCCAATTGAGTGAAAATGGTGTGAAAAGAGGGAATCGTTTATCTTAAATTCAATTTTGGGGGGTAATTGGTGTTTTGTGTAAATTTATAATATATAAGCCCCAAACCATCTCAGATATTAACTTTTATAGGTGATGAATAATAAAGGGATAGAAAAAATAGTATAAAATGACTATTGACTTGCTACCAATAAAGACATGACTCTTAGACAAAGATCTGTAATCACCTTGTAATTGTAAACAGTTCCAGTGTCCTGAGAGGCGTGCAGGTTTGCTTGATTTACGTAGCAGAAAATCGATTGTTTAAAATTTGCCTCAATAAGTTAGTTACCAAGTTAGTCCATCGTATGTGAAAAGTGAATTCAGCTACTTCAAAATTTAAAAAAAAAAAAATAGGATGAATTATTACTTATAGATTGAGGAGCAATAATAAAGGGAACCTGAACTTCACATGATGTTGCACCCAATAAACATCAAATGACTAATTTGTACTTTAAGTGTCCTTAAAAGCCTAAAGACTTGCACACCGCAAATGCATCTAGTGTGTTTTAGCAAATATTTATTAAAACGCTCCAGCAAATAGTAGGCAAAAAATCAAAACAAATAGATGGACCAGATACTGGATGGTGACTCACGCATGACTTCGGCATGTCATTCTGCTTCTATTCTTCTATCAGAAAGTGCAAATAAATTCCACTTTTATTGAATATAATATAATTTGAATATACGTATTGAATTTAACTTTATTAAAACAGATGAGAAGCTAAATACAGGAACAAAAAATCACAACATTTATTTCCCAGAAAAATTCAAAAGCTTTAATTAATGCTTACAAGACGCATCTGGCCATTTGGATACGACGGCTTGTTTTTTATTAGTAAATCAATTTAATCCTGCCCGGGCTGCATTTAACTACTTCAGAAGACGAGGAATATATAACCATTTACTTGGGTAGTAGGAAAATCGGCGTAAAAATAAGGAAAGAGTCAAGGAGAGGACTGACTTCAGGAGATGGTCTTGCCTGCAGACAGCTGTGAGGTTCCCAGCTGCGGGGGCTCCCGGTGTGTGCAGCTGGAGGTGGCCTCCTGGCACGGCGCTGGGCATCGACAAAGCATCTTCTCTCTTTCTTGGGAGCTCAAGGATTGGGTAATCCGTACGGTTTTTTCCTCCTGGGGGTCTTGCAAGGACGGATAGCTCGGGAGAAATGCTGCCACGCGGTGCTGACAGCGAAACGCTGGCAGCTTTGCTTCCTTGCTCGGTGGCCGGGCGTGCCAAACCCTGGCTTTTTATCCTAAAGGTGAAGCAGCAGGAAGGGGATCTGGGTCGGTTTTCCCAGGAGCAGCAGCTCCGAGCGATAACAGCGGGCCGAACCGTGTCACACCACCCGCCAGCCCCCGGTTTCCTCCCGTTCGGTTGTAAGCGGCGACAGGAATGCTCGCATCGCAGCCTCCCAGCCCTAAAGGACACGGGCTTTTCCCCATAAAAGGAGCATGGGAGAAGAAGGGGATCGCCTGCCAGCTATTAAAACCCGCTGAGATAATTTGCTAAGAGTTTGTCAAGTCGGTAAAATTAAACCCCTCGCTGTCAGCGTTATATTTGCACATTCTCCGGGCTTAATATTCGGTTGGGTTCCAAAAATCATTACTTTTTTCCCCTCTAATTTGTAGGTGTCGTGTCCTTCTGTCCCTGCAGTCCATAAACATCTCACTCTCGACACCTCAGCGGGCTCCTGACGTCAATTTACAAAGCGATTTGGGGGCTGAGTGTCGCAGCAGAGGTTTACGCGAGGTCCCCCGGGCACATATGGACGAATCCTGCCTGGGGCTTGTCTCAGAGGCACGCAGTTACAGCTGCGGTTACATCTGCCTGGAAATAGGCTGTTACTGTTTAAGAAATAGGGTCGAAACCCGTTCAAAAGCAGACGACCTGAGATTTTCCTGCAAAACCAGCGAGCTGCCCAGGGCACCTTTACATTCGTTTGGTGCGCAGCCAGGGAGAGGCACGGCCGAGGTAAAAGCCACGAACCGCATCTTCCCCGCCGGCAGCAGAGCCGGAGGGGGGCGAAACCCCCTTGCAGGAGGAATCCCCGTTTGTGCCATTGCCATCTTCCACCCGAGCCCCTGCGAGACCCGGCAGGAGGCTCCGTATTTCTGTAAGCACGTCGGGAGGTAAAACAGGGACGAGTCTGGGGAGGAAAAAAAAAAATCGCATCTGAATAAATACAGCAAAGGTACTGTGTCCCAAGCGCGGGGCAGCCCTGGGCCATGAAACTGAGGAAGGGTTTTGGGGCGGGTGGCCGGGACAGAAGCGGGTCTGCCCGGCAGGAGCAAATCCTACCCTGGAGGAAAAGCTGGAGCATCGCCTTCTCCCCGTGGGAGGTACTCCCACCCGGGAGAGCTTTTTTTATACATTATATATGGGGTGTGTGCCCTTGAGAGAGGTTTTGCAGCCGTCTTTTTCCTCTGCGTGTGTGCCGTCGACTCTTTCCTGAAGCATCAGGGCATCCTGACAGTGCTTCAGCGAGCGAGTTGCATCGCACCTGAAAAGAAAGATGGCCCGGCTGATTGCATTAATAATAATAAATAATAATTAAAAAAGTAGTAGAAAGGGCCGAGGGCAGGAGCAGCGGCGGCGGGCAGTGCGGCCGGGACGCCTCTAGATGGGGCAGCCCGCCCGCAGGCGGCCCCGGGCGCTGCGGAAGGCGGGCGGGGAGCCGGGAACCCTGCAGGGCGTCGGCTGAATCCCGGGGGGGGTCTCCAAAGAGGGTCCCCCCCGGGGAGAGGCAGGGATGGGGCAGAGAGGGGAGGCTTCATGCTCGGACTCCCCTCCGCCGCAGCCGGGCTGGCTGTGCATCCCCCCGGCAGGCTGTCCGTCCGTCCGTCCGTCCGTCCGTCCCGCTGCCCCTCTCCCCCGAGGGTCGGGGCGGGGGGGGGGGGGGGGCTCGGCGGGACCACCCAGCTGGCCCCCGGGCTCCGCAGCCCCCCGCCGGCCTCCCCCCGGCGCTGCTCGCTCCCCAGGCGTTTCCTCCCCCGAAATGTCCTTTTTTTTTTTTTTTTTTTTGGCCGGGAAGAGGGCGCAGAGATAGCCCGGGGAGGAGGAGGGAGGTGGTGGTGGGGATAAAGAGTAAAAAATAAAAAAATAAAAATAGAAAGATAAAAAAAAAAAAAAGGGACGGCAGGGAGGGAGGCTCGGTAAATCAGCGAAGAATCGCAGGCATTGTGAGTTAACCGCAGGTATTTCCAAAAGCTTGGAGGCGAAGCCCCACAAAGCAGGCACTCGGGGGGCTGCAAGCTAGCTCTTCCTCCTCCTCCTCCTCCTCCCCCTCGCCGCTCCCCGAGCCCCACAGCGGCTCTGCCCCTGCTCTGAGCCCACACACCTGAGCGGCGCCTGGACGAAGGAGCGCAGCCCGCTGCTCCCCGTCCCCTCCGCGCCCCAAAGCCTCCCCCCCGGCCCTGCCCCGCCTGCCCTTCCCCTTGTTCTCCCCCCCCCCCCCGCACTCACACGTCCCCTCTGACACCCCAAATTTCATCCCTCGGCTCTCCAGCACCCCTTAAACTCCCCGCGCAGGGCACCCTCCTACACACCTCCTCCTAAGGGGATCGCTCGCGGCTCCCCTCTTATTTCCCTCCATCTCTTAAAAAATCCCCTCGGACGTTTCCCGGCTGCATCGTGGCACGGGCGGCAGAGCCGGCAGCTTCCAGGGGAAATACCTGGGTGGGAAAACGGGAAAAAGAAAGGAGCCCCCCGGGGTTACCGGCGCGGAGGGATGAGCCCTCTTCTCCTCGAGCCAGGCGAAGACCATCTCCGGCGAGGCGCTGCGTACCGAGGCGGGGTTATCTATTGTCTTCATTTATTTTGTCCGCTAAGGACGGTGTGGGAAAACTTTTCCCTCTCGCCAAAGTCGTCGCGAACCGATTCCGGCGGGGCAGGAGGGTGCTGGAGGTGGGCGCCCGGCCGGGCAGGAGCAGGTCAAGGGCGCGTGGGTGCCCTTCGAGGGGCGAAACCGAGCCCGAGGGCCCCGCGTGGACGCGCTCTGCTCCGTTCCCCCGTGCCCCAAAAAAACCCGGGTGCCGCCCTCCCGTCCAGCAGCATCCCCCCGACGGCGCGGCCCCGTCCCGCTGCACACACACACACCCCCCCCACCCGCCCCGCCGCGGGCCGCAAGGGGTTAACCTCCGGGGCGCGCGTCTCCCCGCGGCGGGGAGCCAATCGGCGCGCCGCCTGCGCGCCCGCCGCCCAATGGGAAGGCGCGGGGCCGGCGCCGTCGCGCGGCGGCGAGGGCCGGCGGCGCCGGCGGGAGAAAAAGCAGAGGGCGGGCGGGGGCGGGACAGAGCGGGGCGGAGGCAGCGCCCGCGCCGCCAGGGACCCGCGGCGGAGCGCGGCGGCGGCGGCGGCCCCGGCGGCCCCGTCCCTATGGGCGGGCGGGCCGGTAGCGGCGCAGAGAGGCTGCCCCCGCTGCTGCCCCCGCTGCTGCCCGGCCTCCCGGCGGCGCACCAAGGCCCGGCACCGGCAGCGGCACCGGAGCGGCCGGCGGCGGCGATGCGGTCGCCCAGCTGAAGGCGCGGCGCCGTCGCTGCTCGCTGTCGCCCCGCCGGGCCATGGCCGTGCGCGGCGGCAACGCCCTGACGCCTTTCTCCATCCAGGCCATCCTCAACAAGAAGGAGGAGCGCGCCCGACACGCGGCGGGGCGGCCGCCGGGGCCGGCCGGGGGATGGAGGCTCTGCGGGGCCGCCGAGGGCCCGGTGCCGCCCGCCGGTGTCGGGGCCGGTGCCGCCCGCCCGGCCGCTGCCGCCCCGCGGACGCCGGCGGGCTGGGACTCGGACTCGGCGCTGAGCGAGGAGCCCGAGGGCGAGCGGCGCTCCGAGGAGGAGGGCGCCGGGGGCAGCGGCCGCCCCGCCGAGGCGGCGGGCGGCGGGGGGAGGCCGGCGGCGGCGGAGGCTCAGCCCCCGGAGGCGGCGGAGCGGGACAACGCCGGGCTCAGTGACAGCGAGATGTCGGCGGCCGTCTCAGGTACGGGACGGGGCGGGAGGAGGGGTCGCCCTCCGGTGCGTCGCGGGTGGGAGGCGGCCGCGGGGCTCTTGTGCCGAGGGCCCGGACCGGAGGGGTGGGGGGGAAGGGGTCGGAGACGGGCCCAGGAGGCCGAAACCCCCCCGGTGCCGTCGGGCCCCCGGTGCCGTCGGGCCGGAGCTCCCGGGGCGCGGGGGACCGGGGAAGGGGGCGTCCCGGTGGCTGCCCGCCGTGACCGCCGTGCTGTCGCCCTGCCCGCAGATCGCAGCCCGCCGGAGGAGGAGGACGGAGCGGGCAAGTGCGGGAAGCTGCTGCCGGCGGAGGACGAGGCGGCGGCGGCGCCGAAGCCGCGCAAGAAGCGCTCCCGGGCCGCCTTCTCCCACGCGCAGGTCTTCGAGCTGGAGCGGCGCTTCAACCACCAGCGCTACCTGTCGGGGCCCGAGCGGGCCGACCTGGCCGCCTCGCTGAAGCTCACCGAGACGCAGGTGAAGATCTGGTTCCAGAACCGGCGCTACAAGACCAAGAGGCGGCAGATGGCCGCAGACCTGCTGGCCGCCGCGCCCGCCGCCAAGAAGGTGGCCGTCAAGGTGCTGGTGCGAGACGACCAGAGACAGTACCACCCCGGCGAGGTGCTGCGGCCGCCCTCGCTGCTCTCCCTCCAGCCCTCCTACTACTACCCCTACTACTGCCTGCCCGGCTGGGCTCTGTCCACCTGCGCCGCAGCCGCCGGCACCCAGTGAGGGGCACCCAGCGTGCGCCCCCCGCAGCACCCCGGGGAGCCCAGCCCGTCTCCCGCCCCCCCACCCCGCTTCCCATCCAGAGCCCCAGCCGCAGCTCTCGGTGCCTCGGACAGTATTTATTATTATTTTATTGTTATTTTTATTATTAATATTATTTGGACGGTCCCTCACCCGCTCCTCTCCCAGCGTAGGACTTCTCAGCCACCCCCTCACCCCATCCCCGCCCCGGCAGCCGAGGACTCTTGCAATTCGGCACGACTAGTTCATGGTATCCATGTTGTCAGTGTATTTGGTGTAGACTTTTTTGTTTTTTGTTTGTTTGATTTCGCTTCGGATCGGTAGAGACTCGATCTTGTGTGGGAGAGAGAAAGAGAGAGAGAGAAAAAAAAGGAAAGGAAAAAAAAAAAAACACCACCAACAACAAAACGCCGCGAAACCAAATGCAGCTCCAAAGAGGAGATCAAGGACTCCCTCGGTGGATTGTAAGGAAGCTTATTTTTGACGTCTGTTTGAGTCCTTGATCTTCCAGCTCGTTGCAAACTGAGTGTGCCTTGTATGGTGCTGAATGTAAGGAAGCCTCTTTCAGATCCCCCCTGCTCTTGTTGCCCATGTTATTCCTGTACTCCATGATCCCTGGCAAAGGATAAATATGTCACAAAAGGGTGAGACTTATATCGCAACTCCAGACTTCTTTTTTTTTCTTTTTTTTTTTTTTGTTTTCCTGAGATCTTTCCGTGTTCGGGGAGGGAGGAGTTACGGATTTTTCGCACTTTCCAGTTGTATTAAAGTTGTTGTTATTATTATTTTTATATTCAATGTGAATATTTCTAGTCAGGCTTTAAAAAAAAACAAAAATCGATGTAACGGGAAATCTTAATACCATCAGTGCCTTTCACAGTTCTTCTGCAGCCCTCTCCTTCAGGGGCGGGGATTTCCGATCTGCTCAGCAATGTAATTACACTTTCTTTCATTCAAGGTAACTCGTCGCTTTTTTTTTTTTCTTTAATTTTTTTTCCTCCCTTTCTCTTTTAATGGCACTGTGCACTCAACTAGAGTATTTACTTCAAATGAATTGTGAATGTTTGTAAGCTACCCGCTGTACCTTTTTTTTTTTTTTTTTTTTTTTTAATTTATAAACTTTAGTTTAACACCTCGCTCTGCCGCGTGTGTCGTTTCTGAGGGCTGGCAGGGATTTCCCCGGCGGCTTTTTCCCTCCCAGTTCTGCTCCTTTCCCTCCGTGCCCTGCTCCAAGGGCACCGGCAGCGGCTCCCGTTCCCCTCCGGGGGCTCGGCCGGGCAGGGCACGATGCTGTTGGTCCGTCCGGGACGGAGCAGAGCCCCCAGAGCCCCCCCAGCTCCCGGAGAGGAGGCTCCCGAGCGGCTCCCGGGGAGGATGCGGCGCGGTGCGGGGACCCCGGGACCGCCACGTCGGTTTTCCCGTGCGAGGGGCTCGCCCGCATCCCTCGAAAACCCGGGCGGCTCCTGAGGGAAGCGGATGGTGAGCGTTATTATTATTCCCCCGGGTCTGCGGGTTATTCCCTCCCTGCTGGAGCCTGCAGCCGGGCTCGTCCCGGCGGCCCGAGGCCGCACAGCCGCGACAGCCGCTTGGGGCAGCCTCCTGCTTTGGAGAGCGGCCCCCGGGGCCGGCCCTACAGTGAGCGTCCTGCGAAGGGCAGCTCCCCCCCGGGGGGACGGGACGGGCCGGGCAGGGATGCGCAGCCCCTCGTTTTTCCATCCGATTTTGCCTCGCCCCTCTCCCGGGCACCCCCCCTGCCCCCCCCGGCTCCCCGCAGCGAGCGGCCCCGGGCGGATTTGCAGCCCCACCGCGCTGCTGCCGAGCCTCGAGTCCTCCGAGCAGCCTCAGGAGGCCTCCGGGCAGCTTCCTCAGCAAACCCCCTCGCCCCCCCCGGTCGTAATTTCGCCCCGAGAGCAGCGCTGCGGGCTGCGGCTCGCTCCCAGCCAGGCTCCCCGCGGCGTGGGCAGGGGCAGAGGGGTCGGGGGCGAGCGGGTCGCTCCTAAAGCTGGCGGTGTCGGTGGCACGGAGGGCTCCGCTCTGAGTTCGGGGCTTTAGCTGTGCCCCGCCGGGCGGATTGGGGCCGAGGGAAAGGTGGTTTGTAGCGAAAATCTTGGCGGATGCGGGAGGAACGACATTTGTTAGCCCCGACCCTGAAATATATTTTTTCCTTCCTTCTTTCCCTTTTTATTTATTTTTATTTTTATTTTTATTTTTATTTTTAACTGTCTCCTCCCGCCTTTCCCTCCTGGGAAAACGAAAGCTGTAGGTGGCTGGAGCAGGGATGGCTCCGAGGGGACAATTTGCAAGAGCGGAGGGGCCGGGGGGGGACACGAAATTTCTATCGCGACCGGGGGGGGCTTTCGGAGAAGCTGCTCACTGCCCCTCTCGGGCTCCGGGATGGAGAGGGGGAATTATTTCGAAGCCTTTCCCGTAGGTGACCGGGTTTTGTTATTTTTCTCCGTGCTTGCTGACGGATGGAGCGCTGCAGGGAATCGCCTGATGTGAAAAGAAAGCGTCGGTCACGAGAGCTTCCCCGGGGCCCTTCGGGTTGTGCCACCGGGTAACAGCCGCGGGGCAAAGCCGCAACCTATTTTTCTTTGAATCGAGTAAAATTAAGATGCGTTTTATTCGAGACAGAAATCGCTGAACAGGGTGATCCGGGCGAAGTTACCCGGGACGCTAGGACGAGGTTCGATATCGAATATTTCAGTTTCGCTGCTGCAATCGTTTGGCGTTGGCAAAATCTGGTATTGGAGGAACGTCAGTGTTTTACATCGGGGGGTTTTAACTGGTAATTTAATGGAATTTTACGGCACTTTGGAGGCTTTCCTATTCCTGCTTCTACCGATAATTTTACACTTTGAAATATAAAGCAATCGCTCCGAGTCTTTTTGCCTTTTCTTAATGACAAAATCCCCAGTAAACCGCGCGTAACTGCACCAAGGCCGAAGGAATTAGTCTGGATTTTCGACGGTTCAGTTCACAGCAAAACCCGGGCTCTAGCGTGCTCTCTCCATCCCCCCCGACCACATACTCGGCTCTACAGCACATCCACTGCTGCACCACGACAATAACCTCCCCATCGGTCTGTCCCGGCCTCTCTCCCCGAGCCCGGATCGGTGCAGGAGCCGTGGGAACACTTTTCCATCCGGCCACCGGCAGGCTACGGTCAGAAAGAAGGAAAAAAAAGCAGTCGCAATAGGGAGAGAGAGAAACTACCGCAGCTACGAGAAATTCGATTGTTGAAATGTAATGTAAATTGTGTATATCTTTGCATATGTCTCCACAGGCGCTCGTGTTTGTGTATGCAACACTCGCACAGGCGCAGAGACCAGCCCTGCGACCAGAAGGCTGCCTATATTTAGATCCCTCCTGCTCGCTCGCAGGGCAATAAAACAGGAAACCACGTAGGTTTCCCTTCTCACACGCGCTTGTCAGGTAGAAACCGGCGGAGAAGAAGGAGGCTCCGGGCTCGGGTGCTCGGATGCCCGCCGTGCCCGCTGCCTGCTCCCGACGGCGCGACACCTGCCCGGCCTCCCGGCGGCAACCGGCAGCGGAGGGCAAAGGTGGCCCGGGGGTTAAGGGCCTGTCCCCAGCCGGAGAGGGGCTTTGCAGGCCCCGTTCCGCTCCGCTTCTCCCGTCGGTGGGGAGAGAGGAGCCCCGAGGGCGGCCGCACGCCTGCCGTCGAGGGTGGCGGGGTGCTCGGCCGGGAGGGACCCTTCTCCGCCGTCTGCAGCTGCGAAGGTGCCGGGATCAAGCGGCTCCGTGAGACGGGGCTGGAGGTGTCCGAGGAGGCCGGGCAGCGCTGGGGACCCTGCCCGAGAAGGGAGCGGGGGCGCCGGGCACCGGGGCGGCCCCGACGGGGGCAGAGCGGGAGCCCCGACGCCGGGCAGAGCCGAGCCCTTGGAGGGAGCTTGGAGGTACAAAGCCGGAGCCCTGCGGCCAGGGGAGCCCCGAGGTGGTGGCAGCGGTGGTGGCAGCGGTGGTGGCAGCGGGGAGCTTGGTTTTGGCCGAGGTGATGCCACAAATCCGGGGCGCTTCTTCCTCGTCCCATCCCCGGGGCTGCCACCGCTGCCAGCCTTGACGAGTCCTTTTCTCCCGTCCGAAAGTCGCCCAAAAACGAAATGCGGGCTGTGCCCTGCCGTTGCCCGTTGCAGGGGGAGCAGCACCGGCAGCCAGGGAGCAAAGGCAGCGCGTCCCCTGCCGAGTCGCACGGCGCCGGGACCGCGCACCGCACCGCGCCGGGGCAGCGCTCTCCAGCCTCGGCAGGGCTCCCCCCATCCCCGGGGGCGAGCAGAGAGGTCGGTGGGCGAGGGGGCTCTGCCCGGACCCCCCCGGCCCGGCTGGAGATGCCTGCAGGGCCCTGCGCACCCCGGGTGCCGCATTTCCCCCCGACGGCTGCCGGTGCCTTGGCGAGGAGGGGGCGGAAAGTCCCCCGCAGGTGGGATTTGCTCTTTTTATTTATTCCTTTATTTAGTTTTATTCTAAGTATTGGCGTTTACGGTCTTTCTTTTTTGCAAAATAGGAAGGAGCCTGGAGCTGCCGGGAGGAGGCCGCGGGGCCGAGCGGGAGGGCACGGCCGGGGGGCGACAGCGGCGGTGCCCGGCGCGATCCGGCACCATTCCGGGGCAGGGCGGGTGGGGGGGGGGGCCAGGGCTGCCCCCTCCCACCCTGCCCAGGGCTCGGCCGGGACCCTAGGGCCCGAGCAGAAAGCCCAGGGGAGCTTTAGTCCTGGAGCTGGGAGCGCTCGGCTGCCCGGAGCCCGTGGGGAGGCTGGGGAAGAAGCATCCCAGCCTCCTCGCCGGAGGGCTGGAGAGGTGTGACCCCACGGCTGGTCCCCAAAGGGATCCTGGCGAGCAGTGCCACTGGCGGGGGGCTCCTTGGAAATAAGAGCTGGGGCTGCGGAGCTGCGGCGTTTGCATCCCTTGGGCTCTGAGGTGCGCCCGTGGCTTTTAGCCTCAAGTGAGGCTCGGTAGCAAAAGAGGCCGGCGTTTGGGCTCCCCGAAACCCCCGCCGGTTAGGGACACCGCTGGTGATAAAATATAAATCTCTGTAGCAGGGCTCGTGGATAATTCAAACATTTATTTTAACTATTATTATTGCTCTTATTTATTTTAAAAAGAACCCAAGGCGGGGGCTCGGAAGGCTCCACGCAGCTTTTTCTTACACGGCCGACCGCAGAGCAGCCCGGTGCTCCCCCGCGAGCGACAACGTCCAGAGAACGGGGAACAGGGCTCTCCTGCGACACAAGCCCCGAGCTGAAAAACCGTGGCAAGGCTGGGAAAACGCACAAGTGCCCGATCTGCAGCTTCTCGGGGCCGGACGGCGGCAGTGGGCGAGCGGGGGCTCGGCTGGGCAAGGGCAGAGGGGCGGCGGGGGGGTTGGGGGGAGTTATTTGGGATTGTATTGGGGCGAGAGCCCACGGGGCAGCAGGCGGCTGCTGGGCGGCGCGGCTTGCGGCTTTGTTTCCTCGATTGCTCTGTGGGGAAAGCAAATCCTGCTAGCGATGATGGCTCGGGAAGAAAAAAAAAAAAAAAAAAAAGGAAAGGAAAAAAAAAAAAGAAAAAAAAAAACTGGTTCAGAGGCGAGCCCTGCCTTTCTGCTCCGGAGGGAGGTGGCTGTTTGACGACCCCGCTCGCCGTCGGTGCTCAGCTCCCCGCTGCAGCCGCCCTGTAGCGGGACCCCCCCAGCCCCAGGCTTTTCTCCGGAGCAGGGGCAAAACCCAAACTCTCTGCCCGTGGATCCGCGCTCCGAGCAGCCGGGGAAAGTCTTTGTGTCGCAAAGGACTCGAGTGATAATTAGGGATGAAATGCGCGTGGAGAGGACTAATATTATTTTTGGCTTGGGTGGGAATAATACAGATTTGCAACCCGTAAGAATAAAGCCGGGGTAAGGCTGGGAGAGGAGGGAGGGAGGGGAGGCGGCTCCGCTCGCCGCCGGCAGCACCGGGTGTTGATGGCGAGCTGCGTGCCGGGCGCTTCGGCTTGGGACAGCGACGGGCAAACGCTGCCGTGCTTGGGATTTGCCTCTTGGGGTCTCTGGGGAAGGCGGCCGGGGCAGGGCTGGTGCCGGGGCGGGGGGGAACGGGGCCCTTTGGCTCTCGGGCGGCTGCCGCGAACGGATTTACCGAGGCTGCGGTGCCCAAGGCGATCAGAGCAAACAAATACTGTGCCTCCGGTAACTAAAAAATAGTAATAATAATAATAAAGTGTCCGTTCGCAGCTCCATTTATTCGGTTAGGAACAAATACTGATCACAAACGGGGAATTTGTGCGGCCGCACTGCGTTTTCCCAGCGAGCGCACCGGGAAGGGAATATCTGCGCTCCTCTGCTGCTTACAGGCACCGCTCTGCAGGGCTGCGGGCTGTCGTTTTGTCAAGGGTCTCCGAGGTTGCTTTAATTTCTTACAAATCTGGCTAATTTATCGGATTTAAAAAACCCAGATGATGCCTGGAAGGAAAGGACGCTTTTCCTCTCTCCCAGGGCGCTTTTCCTCTCTCCCTCTTGCGCGCTGTGGGCTCGCGGAACCCGGGGAGCTGCGCGTGGATGGCCCCGTGTCAGGCTGTCGGGGATCACCTTGGCATGGTTTTTACCAGCAACGCCTCCCGAAGACGCTGAAATATCGGCTTCGCCTTTGCGAACAACTGATTTCGCCGAAGAAGGATTAGAAGCGAAGGGAGAAGGCACAGAGAGGAAAAAAAAAAACAAAAAAAAACACACACAAAAAAACACCAATTCAATCTCCAGCCCTCGCCGTAAGGGGGGAACTTTAAAAGGAAAGAAACGACACTTTCTCTCGGAAAAAAAAAATACGCAAGCCTCGCAAAGCGCAAATTGCTCGCGAATTGGTCTCGCCTCGGGAAGGATGCCGTGTGCCAAAAGCCCCTTGGCCAGGAGGGCACCGGGGGGCTCGGAGGGAGCGTGGTGCCGGCCGTCCCTTCGTGCTGGAGCAGGGGGCTCAGACGGGTCCCCCTCGTGGACGGCATCCCCCAGCAGCACCCCACAACCTCTGCCCTCCGGGGGGTGCCAGCAGCACCCACGGGCTCCCCGAGGTGCTGCCGGCCTCCCCCGGCCGGCGGGGAGGGTGCCCTCAATGCCAGGCCTGTGCGCTTGGAGCTTGATTTCGCACGTCAAGGGTAATTTCTCCATACAACTTAATGGACGCGGCTTGACATCCATAATGATCGCTAATCATTCAAATTATTTTTGCTAGCGCCCAGACATGTTCCAGTTGTTGTGATAGATCGCGTTTCACCCATAATGACGGACAATTACCATTTCTAATTCGCCGGCTTTTGACACCTAAATCCACCCACCATATGTGGCTGAAACGCTCGGCGGCGAGGCCCCGATGCCGTTTGCACCGAGCCCCTCTCCTCGAGGGAGGGCCGGCCTCCGGCCTCCACGGCCTCCACGGCCTCCACGGCCTCCCCCTCGGCCCCCTCCCGAGCCCCTCCGGCTGCCTCTTTACGGGACGAACGTCGGAGAAAACCCGGCTGGAAAACCCCCAAACCCGAGCCGCCTCCTCGGGCTGGTTTTCCTGGCTCTCCTCGACGTGAGGATGCGCAGGGGGAGAGAAGGACGGGCTCGGGGGGAGGATCAGCGGTCAAACGAAGGGGCCCGGGGCCACTTTCCGTTAAGAGCATCCCCGTACCGCCGCCCCGTGCCCTGGAAATGCGATGCTCCCGACGGCCCCAGCCCCTCTGCACCCCGGGTGACTTTTTAATCTCTTCCTTTATTTTTCGCGAACGCCTCCGTGCCAAGCGCTGCAGGGCGAGAAGACCCCCCCTCGCCGCCGTCTCCGCGTGCCCTAAATATTTCTGCCGCCCTGACGGTGGAAAAATCCCCCTGGGCAGGGATAACTGCCCGTGGGTATCTCCGGCGCAGCCGCCAGGCAGGGCAGCGAGGAGCAGAGGCGGACGGATGCTGATGCCGCCGTGCTCTGCCTCGCCGCGAACTGCTCTCGGAGGCAGCCCGAGGCCCAGGCAGGGCCGGGGCCAGGCAGAGCCACGCGTGTCTGGGGCAGACCCGAGCCAGGGCTGCCCGCTCGCGACACGCCCGAGACGCCGCGGGATCGCCCTCCGCCTCGTGGGGCATCCCCTAAGCGACCCTACAAAAACACCCGCAGACTCGCCTCTCCCCTTGCCCGTTTCCCTCGTTTCCCCGACTCGCAAAAACTTCGAACCCACGCGAACCCGACAGCTCCGCTTTAACTGCCCTTTTCTTTATTCTTTTTCTTCCTTTTCTCTTTTTTCTTGTTTCTTTTTATTCTTTTGTTTTGTTTTGTTTGTTTTTCATTTTTTCTTTTCTTTTTCTCTTCTTTTTTCCTTTTTTTTCTTTTTTTCCCATGTTCCATTTCCTTTTTTCCTTTTTTCTTTTTCCTATTTCCTTTCCCTTTTTCTTCTTCCTATTTCTTTTTCTTTTTCTTTCTCTTTTTCTTTTTTTTTGTTTTTCTTTTTCTTCTTTCTTTTTCTTTTTCTTTTTTTTCTTTTTCTATTTTTCTTTTTCTTTTATTTTTCCCTTTCACTTTTTTATTTTTTCCTTTTTCTTTTTTCTTATTTCTTTTATCTTTTTTTTTCTTGTCTCTTTCTTCTTTCGTCTTTTTTCTTTTGTTTCTTTTTCTTCTTTTTTCTTTCTTTTTTCCTTTTTCTCTTTCTTTCATTTTTTTCTTTTTTTTTTCTTTTTCTCTCCCTTCTCCTTTTCCTTTTTTTTCCTTTTCCCTTTTTTCCTTTTCCCCTTTTCCCTTTTTTCCTTTTCCCCTTTTCCCTTTTCCCTTTTCCCCTTTTCCCTTTTTTTCTTTTTCTTTTTCTTTTTCTTTTTCTTTTTCTTTTTCTTTTTCTTTTTCTTTTTCTTTTTCTTTTTCTTTTTCTTTTTCTTTTTCTTTTTCTTTTTCTTTTTCTTTTTCTTTTTCTTTTTCTTTTTCTTTTTCTTTTTCTTTTTCTTTTTCTTTTTTTTTCTTTTTCTTTTTTTCTTTTTCTTTTTCTTTTTTTCCTTTTTTCCTTTTTTCCTTTTTTTCCCCGTTTGCTGCAAGGCACACCCCGACGGCAGCGCTGCTGCCTGGAGCCTCGGCGGGGCGGCAGGGGCCGAAGGGAGCGGCAGGGCCGGGGGCGTGCAGCCAGCGGGCTGAGGAAGGGCTGCCGTCGGGTGACAGCTCGGGGCGGTCACCAGGAACTGTCAGCGACCGGAAAGTGCTGAATTTTGACAGATTCTCGCAAGTCCCGCCTGAAGTTGGCACCCCCGAGGTGACTCCAGCGAAACGGCCCCACCAAGAGCAAGCCCGGCGAGCCAGGCACTGAAGTGTTTCGGCCACCACAGTGTCTTTTTAACGAAGAAAGCTGGAGATTTTCTCTTTTTCTATGCATTTCAAATTTAGCACTAGCGTGAGTCGCCTGCCTGAGTTTTCTTGGTTCACAGATAGGTATGTGGGTGAGGAGGGGCTGGCTTCTAATTAAACATCCACGGCATGGCTGTGGTGTATTGCCATTTCCCCAAGAACTAAATGCATCTCTCACACTTTTTACAAGTTAAATATCAGGTGCCGAGTGACCGTCCTCCGTGAGGGAAGGCTGCCCCGAAGCACATCCCATGGCAAGGCGATGGGGCAGCCAGGGAGTGCTCGAGCAGGATCCCTGCCCTTTATCCTTGTCCCCATACCGAATGCAGGAAGCATTGCGTCCCCTCCCTCCCGTCCCTTTGCTATCTGCTGCCCTGGGTGCTTTAACCCCCAGCCCTTTTTTTTCTGGAGGGTCCCCACCAGTGCTTGGACCACCTGGCTCCTCAGCCAGCTTCTTGTCCTTCCTCCTCTTGCTCCCAGTGGATCATCCTGGTTTTAGGTCAACTGGAGAAGTGCATAAGCTTGAGCAGTACGTGGCACCTTGGTAGAGCAGCATCACTGCAAAAATCAGTCCTCGTTCAAGTGCACTGTCTTAGGATGGCGTCTGGCCAGGCCATGGAGCTGAGGTGGGAAGAGAGATTGAGGCATGGAGCAGTGCAGGGTCAGTCTTTCTCTGGGAAAGTCATGAATCCCCCCATTTCTGAACCATTCCTGGGATGTGAGACGGGATGGGATGGGATGGGATGGCATGGCATGGCATGGCATGGGATCAAACTGCTACAACATGGGTCTCACCAGAGACCCCTGGAAGACTGGTCTCATGGGACTCACTGCCCTGGTCCCTGGTGCCAGCAGCAGTGCCTGATCACCCCACCTGCTCCCACCACCAGTGACCGAGCACTGCCTCCACCCTAATCACTACAGTTTTGTAGGACAGGGCCCTCCCTGCCTCTGTATCCTTCCGGTAGCACCAACCACTGGGTGCTTACCTGGCTTTGGGGTGCGTGGGTCAGAACAGGACCTCCAGCCCCAGACAGACTTCTGCAGCAGCAAATGCTCTTATACTTAAGCTCTTACAACATATATATTTTACAAGTTCATGTTGGCTAACTTTCTTCACCCCAGTAAGAAGCCCCAAACTCAGCAGAACAGGGAGTGTTAATTGCCATAGTTGGGTTTGGACATACTGGTACGGTTAAAGGGTCTTTAAAGTCTCCGTCCCTACCGAGACCTTATCAGGTGTCTGGACTCCAGAAAGGTTCATTTCTGCCAGGTCTGAGCTGGAGCTTTGGCCACAGGTTTAAATCATGTTTGCTCTTTCACCACCCTCACCTACACATTAGTTGTAGTGAGCTTCCAAAAGCAAGCAACAAAACCAAACCATAGCATTTAAGAACTAATAAATAAACTTTCCTGTATTCCTTTGACAAAGATTGGGTTCTTACTACATGTGTCGCTCTAGCCAGCTACGGTGAGAGGTAAGTATTTTGAAAAATAAAATAAATAATAATAATAAAAAAAAACACCCTAGATTCTGTTCTCTGCTAAGATAAGCACAGGGAAAAGAAAAGCAAAATTCCAGTGGTCAGTTTTCCCTGATAAATTTGGAAGGCATATATTATTTTACATTCAACAGACTGTCTTAAAACGTAGAGATCCCAGATATCTGCAAGGAAGCAAGACCAGTTCTGCAGCAAATACTGTTTCTTCATCCCTTCTGCAGGGTATTTTCTAGGTATTCGGGGAACAAAGATGTCTCTTAACTTCCTAGGAAGATTTCCACAGGGGTATCAAGGAGAGCACCAAGTCCTCCGTGCTGCCCGCTCCTGCTCCCCCTCCCAGGAGATGCAGCTGAACCAGCCTGCAGTCCCCTGCTGCCCTGGCACATTGCGTCTGACACTGCCATCTTGTGTCCTAGAGTTTAACCTATTATTTACAAAACCAGAGTCTTTGTCACTGTTTCAACGAAAAGGTGTAATTGCAAAGAAAAATCGTAGCTGAGTCTGCAGACAGTCTGATACGTGCTCTCAGAAGGAAATGCCAAGTGCCGGTTTTATTTAAGACACTGAATTTCAATATGTTAGCTGCTAGCCAAAGAGGAAAGGTTTAAGCGTACTTTGAGCCTGTTGGATCTGGAAGGATGAGCAGGTATTTCTGTGTCTATCATGGTTAGACTCAGGCTTTTGCTGAACTCCCAGGTCTCTCCAGTGGCACTTTTCTTCCAGCCATGTTCACCATCCCCCAGGAAGAAACCAGGAAATCTGATTTGCCCTTTGTAGACAAGAGCATGAGGGTCATGGCAATACCTTCCCGCACATTTTCTGTCTTTGCTGCCACCGCTGTAACCTCCAACAGATCTCTGCAGACTCACTACTCTACTAACCATGCAGTTCTGGTGTGTGACTTCAGTGGGTATAGCTGCATAAGAGACAAGCAAAGGAAAAAAATCTCAAACAAGCTAAGACAAGGAAGACGGTACCCTCGCTTTATCATCACTCTTAACACTCATGCCGAAGAGAACTGCCCTGCTGTACACATGGAAAGGGGAATTTACCATGGATTGGCAGAAACATCTGGACAGGGAAGACAGTTGAGGTGAACCAAGGGTGATATGCTTGTTTTATGCCCAGTAGGAAACACCAAAACATTTGGGGGAGCTGGAAAGGGATGAGTGAAATGGGGACAACAGAGACATATCTGGAAATGCAGAAAGCTCGTCAAATTGTGTCTTCACTTTTAAGTTATCTCTCTCTCTCTATATATATTTCTCCTTACAGAGAAGGCCTAGTAGCATGTTAATGAGAATGAACCAAAGTTTATTTAATGTTTCCTGACTTTATTTCTTTCCTTTTTTTTTTTTTTTGTATGCTATGACCTAGATTACTTAAACAGAGTTGTCTTTTTTAATTAAAATAAGTATAGATTGCAAATCACTGTATCCTTTTAAAAGTATTACAGTCACATAAGAATGGTGTAATTAGAGTAAGTGATGAAAACTTTCTGGTAAGGACTTCAAAACACGTCAGATTAATAATGAACAACTTGAGGAAGGCGTTGCAAATAATGTTAATTAAAAATGTCCACGTGCAGTCCCTTTGAGGGCATGTGAATAAATATCTAAGAGCTTCTATTGGGGTCTCAGTTTATACTGAAAATGAGGAAGTCTTTATAATTCATAACTATTTGGAGGTTTTATGAACAGTCTTTCTCATATTTCCCACTGGAAACCATTAGATAATCTGTTTTTATTATACAGAGCCAAACATTAGGCTTAATATTTTTGTTTTAGAACAGACCACAGAATCATGGGGATATTAGCCATCTCATAATTTTTAGGGGTGTCTTAAACCATGTACATTTATTCCCGTCTTGAGAGTTTCTTAATGTTACAATCTTTGATCCCTGTTCTCCTAAAAATGTTGCCCAAGATACATATAAAACAGGCATTAAAGGAGTTTCCTACTCTATGTTTCTTCATTAACCATCTACCTTACCACCCACCAATCTACTGGATTTAAGAGCCTACATAACCGAGTCCGTAAATTAACAAAAACTCCAGGCAGCTGGAGCAACCAAGCAGTAGATGGTACATTGGCCCTAATGTTCTCATGTTAGCACATTAAACAAGCAGGCAGGGAGCTTTTAATTATTATTATTATTATTATTTTTTACAGACAAGGTGCATGTCTTTCCTTGACCTTCTTTCTTGCAAGCCAGTTCTTTTTTGGGGCCAAATCTGAATTAACGGAGATGACAAAAGGCCTTGGATTGAAAGATTATTCTGAGTTTCTGAGGAACATTGTAAATGGGAAGTAATGAACTTCAGGCGCAAACAGAACTGGTGTTCGGTATTCTAACCGATGAGTTATTCAGCATGTCAAACTGACAGCTTGTAAATGTAAATTTTATTAAACGCAGAGCAATAAATATTTCTAAGTTTCTGTCATTTTGAATTTTAGTGGCTCACCTTGAGGCCTCCAGCCTTTTAAATCACAACTTGTACGAGCACAGCTCTGTACCAGTCACTATTCTCAAACGCCTGCTTTTAAAAGCCTCATTATTGCATTTGCTCACAAAACATCCTTGTCAGAATCCAGGTATGCATGTCTCATGTCAGTGATAGGCTGACAGGCTCATGCCCGCTGTTGTGTTTACATTGTATGTTGTATAAAGCTTTCTCCTCTTCATTCTCACTAGGCAGAAAATAAAACAGGGTTAGCCGTGATATCATCCTTCAGACCAGCCAGATTTTCTCCTTTGATCTCACAAAAATGCTTTGCATGTGCATGGCAAGAGTCTGGCTCAAGGATCCTTGTTTTGCAGTTGAGACAGTCACTGAAGGATTCAGGACAAACGAAAACACACCAACACATATCAATTAATGCTAAAATCCACCAGGAAATATTTGGGGAAAGTTCTTGCGTGACACAGTGAGATCAGTGGAGACCTCTGGTAACACTTTAATGCATTAACAGAGCTTGAGGAGGAGGCAGTTTGGTGTAGGGAAAGGATCTCAGGAACTCGGCCAAACAGCTCAGACATTTATGAGAGCAATTTTTTTTTTCAGAAGATTACAGCTGCCACTGAAGCACCAAAGCAAAGTGACAGAATTGCACAGCCTCCAACAGGTTTATGATTGCCAGTGAGAATCTAAAATCCAGCCACTTCACTTGATGTGCTCCAACAGTCACACAGAAAATGCACGTCTGTGTGTGCAGCTTGAGAGTGAGTGTGTTTGCCCAAGTAAGGGAACACTATCAATACAAATATCATTTTTTTTTATAAAAATGGTTACTCTAGTTAAAAGTAACCATAGTAAATCACAACAAACATTTCAAATTGTGTTGCACGGTGAGAAAAATTAAAGACTCTACACGTCCAATTGTATGTCTGAATCTTGGTTCTCTTAGCACTCTAGATGTGTATTTTTTCACAGTATTTAATTTTCATTGTATTCCATAGTATTTCACTTGCAATACACTGTACAAATTTTTTATTTAATATATTGACAAGCTAAAAATTTATTCATGTATTTATTTATTTATTAATCAGCAAGAATTTCCCCTGAGAAATAACTTAGCAAAACCAACAGGTTTAGATTCTATTAGATTATTCTATTATAGTCAACAACTATTAGATTCTACAGGGATATATGATGAAAGCCTCAAGACATTGAAAAGAACACCTAATATCTTATTAGTAGCACCTGCATATCCTCAAAACCTTAACAGCGGTCTACTTGAGTACAGAACTAGTTACGTAAATTCTGTCATAGTCTTTGCTTTTAATTTTTCCTGGTGTGCTTCCCCTTACAATCTCTTACTCACTGACCATTTTCTATACTCCTCTGGCTGCTAACAGTTTGGCTGACATAGATCTGACATAATCACATCATAAAGCTAATCCAGCTCTGTCAAGAACACCTATAGTTTTGGCAGTGGTAAATTAAGAGGCCTCAAAGATATGAGGAGGAAATTAGTTTGGGAGCACATAGACTAGCACTGAATGGAAGCATTTTGGGTAAGTCATGAGTTTTGATAACATACGAGAAGAGAGTTTTGCAAATCAGTTATCCCAGACACTATTTTGATGGTCAGACTCACTTAGGTATTATTAGCAGTTCATTCTCATTTTAGTTTGTTGTGTGCAATAAGATAGATGGACAGAAAGTCTCTGAAACTCTAGCCCCTTGTCATTCCAGCTGAGATACATTATCTCTGAACTGCAAGCTTTACTGTGTTAAATAACACCAATAATATCCAAGAGAGTATGTTTACTAGAGCTATGACAGGCCAGCTGCTGAATTTGTCCGCCCTCCCCAGCTGCCCAGCCAGGACATCAGCTGCCGGCTTGCTGGGTAGCCAAGATGGCAGGAGGGATGGATATGTGCCCAGCCTCGCTGCTCACAGGGGGCTGAGGTGTGACTGAGGTATGGGTACACATTCATTTTTCCCAAACCTCCCGTGGTGGTGGTAACCGCGGGCAGAGGTGTGGTAGAAAATAACGGAGGGAGCGGGGATGATAACATCTCGAACTGCTGCAGCTGTTTGCGCTCCGATGTGTCAGAGCCCTCTGTCACTGGTTGGTGACAAGAATGCCTCTTGGGCACAACAGACATTTCAGAGCTGATTAAGACTTGCTACATTTGGTTATTGAAATGGGGATCACTTTTCTGGCAAAGCACACGGGGGTATTTAATATCGCAGTCGTCTTTGCCTCTGTTTGCTGACAGGTTGCGCTGACGTGGCTCGGCGGATGAGTGGCTGGATGGTTTGCGGAGGAAACATCAGGCCCATCGTCTCGTGTAGTCAGCAGCAACACATAGCGTGAGTGGGAGGCTAATAAATGACACTTTACAGACATTTCAAACTCATTTTGGACTGGAATAATTGTCTGGTCAAGAAAATCAAGCTCGGTTGTCTGCAGTCAGTGCAAACCTATGTCTCCATGAAGGTGTCACAGAAAAACATGCATCCAGCTAAGTAATTAGACTAAGTAATTACTTATATATATATTATAAAATCAGACTGAGGTGTACAACTGACTGACTACATTGGTTGTATAGTTAAGGCGGCCCAAAACTCCTTGTCAGGGATGAGGATTTCAGTCCACTAAGTGATTTACACAACCAAAGCCATTGGCTCATATTTGTTCCATAAAAAAATGCAACTTGCAAGCTAGGCATAAAGAAAGAAACAGGAACTTGCCACAGTCATAGAGCAGAACCAGGAAACAACGAGGCAGTTTTATTCAACAGGATAGATGACTGTACTGGATCACCAGTACCTTCCAGTTAAGATATTTATAGACAAGCAGGTGGAGCTGTGAATGAGAGGAGTAACAGATTTTCATCTCTTCACATCCGAGTCTCTGTGTAATTGGACTGATTTTTCCCATACAGTATGGGGTCTTCTTGAAGAGCTCTGCAGATGCATAACCATGAGCATAACGAACATCATTAAAGACTGCAGAGATCTCTTGCTGAAAAAAAAGCTGCTGGAACAGAGGTTCAGGTTTTTCCAAGCAGATCATAACCCAGGCTATTTTTTCTGTGCTATTCAGAGACTAGTAAAAGAAAGCCTAAGAGTCTAGGGAACCAATTAGTTTAGAGCACACTGAAAGCATGGTTGGCATGTGCTGTAGTGAACACAGAATTGCCTGTTTAGATAGAGCAGTCATGACTGTAACACCTGCAGTTTAGTGACGGAGATAAATGTATTTCTGGAGAGGTCAAGGTAGGAGGCCCTAAGCTCTAATCTTGCCTTTGACGCTGACATCATGTAGGACTTTTAGCAGGTCCGTTAGGCTTGGCAGAAAAGGGATGGTAGTGAATTTCCCAGGTCAAGATTCATTCAGCTCATGTATGTGCAGTTCTTGGGACAGATATCAATAAGGAATGGTAATTGTTGGAGAGGCCAACCATAAAAATGTTGAAAAGGATAAATTCACTATCATGGACATTTTAACAATCGTTTGCAATTAATAATTTCTTCAGAAAACTGAATTTTTCTTCTTGTTCACGAATTGTTCATAAGTAGATCATATCTTCACAGATTGATAGACTATATAAAAGCATTTACTGATGTACTTCCAAGGGATTTCTCTTGGCATAAAGTGCAGTGTGAGAAAAGAATAATTAATAAGGACCCCCAGGCAAGTAGAAAATAGGATACATTGCAACACAGGTTTATTTCAGGTAGATTGTGTCAGATTGACGTGACAGTTTTCTTTGCTGAAAGATTTTTTAGACAAGAGGTATATAGTAGGTATCATCTATGTGGACTTTGATAAAGACGGGGCAGCTACTCATCAAGTTAGAAAGGTGGAAATCAGTAAATGATCTGTAAGATGGGTGGATTAGCTAAAGGGAAAATGATTATGGTATTACTGAAAGAAGTATCATGTTGGAAGGGTTGGGCTACCTCAAGGAGCTCTAAGCTTCAGCTGCAATCTTGCATTTCTTGATGAGGTGACTACAAAAAGAAGGATTAGTCTGACTAATTGATAAGAGGATGTTCAAAAGCTATAGCAGTGTCTCAAGATATTGGGCCAAAAGAACTGGTTGACTGTGGGATAAGATTCAGCCATATATAAACAGCTGCACTTGGAAACTAGCAACTGAATCTTCAGGAGAAGATAACACACCATAGCTAACAATTAAATAAGGGAATGCATTGGCTGCTAGGTCTATTGGAACTATCTGTCACCCCTGTGATTTATCTTTGAAAAAAAAAAACACAAATGCAATCCTAGCATTTATCTGCAGAGAGACTTAAGACAGAGAGAAGGGAGTTGCACAAAAGACTGCTGTTATCTGACCCTCTAACGTACTTACTCGGAGGGACTGGTAAATTGGACTAGAACAAGTGCAGGGAACTGTTAAGATGATCAAGGGATAGGGGACACTGAAGGGAAACTAGACTAGAAATAAAAGAAAAGACTGAAGGGCAGTATTTTGGTTAGACTGATAAAATTAAAGATTAAAGAGTACAAGACTGCTGAAGCTACAGGATGAATAAAGCATCAGACAGGAAGCTACAAGACAGTTTAAGCACCAAACATAACGACAGAAAGCTCTGATCGATGAGTTTAGCTTATGGTTTAATTTGTAGGCACTAGTTTTGGAGTGTACTGAGTCTGGCTGGGATGGAGTTAATTTTCTTCATAGCAGCCAGTAGGGTGCTATGTTTTGGATTGTTGACTAAAACAGCATTGATAACACCCTGATGTTTAACAGCATTTGTATAACTTCAAGGCCTTTTCTTTTCCCCATTCTGCCAACCTAGCGAGTACGCTGGGGGTAAGCAATAGGCTGGGAGGGGACACAGCCAGGCCAGCTGACTCCAGCTGACCAACGGGATATTCCTTACTGTATGATGTTCGGCAATAAGAGCTGGAGGAAAGGAGGAGGAAGGGAGAACGTTCAGGACTATGGCATTTGTCTTCCCATGTAACTGTTACATGTGTTGAGGCTCTGCCTTCCATGATGTAGCTAAATATCTGCCTGCTGATGGGCAGTAGTGAAGGAATCCCTAATTTTACTTTGCTTGTGTGTGTAGTTCTGCTTCACTTACTGTACTGTCTTTATCTCAGCCCATGAGTTTTTCTTGGTTTTGCCCTTTTGATTATTCTGATTCTACAAGAGGATTACTGATGACTCAGGTGTTTTCTTCCAATCCTGGCTTCTTAGATGCTATAAAATAGGCCAAGAATTATTTTCCTTAATTGTTGTAAAGGGAAGAAAACTTTCATGGCATGGCCTTTCACTAGACTGTCATCAGGCCAACACTGTGAGAAAGACAGCTTTCTCTGTTATTCGAACAAGCACTGTGGTTTATAGACAAGGAACAGAAGTTCTTCTTGATCCCTGGTGTTCAGGCAAGAAATTTCAAATTTACGTGACTCAGTAGCAGTTAGACTTTCTTTGTGTGAATGCAAGTTGCCTCTCCTCTAGATAAGTTATTGTTCTGAAGGTCTTTCTGACCTCTTTTGTTTCCCTAGCTGTTGTTGTAATTTACCCTGGCTGTAGCTGAATTTTCTGCTCTGAGTTGGCTAGCGTGCTTTCCTTCAACAGCGAGAAAAAATGTTTACCACAGTGAAAATGTGGTGTGGCTTTAGTAGCAAATATGGCTAATGGAAAGACCAGAGAACTTGTTTGTGAGTTCACACAACTGGAGAGCAAGTTTCCAATGTGGGTTTTTCGGGTTAGCTGCGGCCAGAATTACTGTTGGTGTCTTAAGTACTGGCCAGGTGTTATTTAGCTATTTCCCTTTTCACAGCGCAGGGAAAATTTAGCACCTTACACAAAGAAAAAAAAAAGAAAAAAAAAACAACAAAACAACACCATACTATTTAATTTACTCTTCTCTCACCAGCACAGACTGGGTAGAAGGAGATGTGCTGTTTAGGACCAAACGCCTTGTTCACTTTTGCGGTGAGGAAGATGAGGTTAGCCTTCTCTTAAACATTTAGCTTGGCCTCCATACTCTTGTGCCTGGTGAACCTCACTGGTCCTGTTTTACTGGTTATTTTGTGGGGAACAGCTGGCTAGCGGTTCTTCCCTGTTTTATTATGCAATGTAGTTCATAAAAGTTGCGGCCTTCAGTTTAACCATATTCCTGTGTGGAAAGTCTTGTTCACTGCAGCGTCTGGGCCAGAGACATTTACATCACTGTAATCAACAAGCACTTAAAGCAGTTATTCCTTAAACAACCTTGGCTTAGCAGAAAGCAAGATGGAAGAATGCCCTTCCAAAAGCAAGGATTTCCAACTTGAGTAGGAACTGTTTTTTTACATGTATTAAAAACAAATGATTATTTGCCATTTCCGTTCAGTTGCCAGTCTAGTCAGCTGTGTTCATCACTCAGCCTGACTCAAGGCACAATAATCAAACAGCACAGAAGAAAGATGATCTGGTAAAGACATTAGAGATGATACCAATGAAGAAGAAACCATTTGTTGCTGTTGTTTGTTTGTTTGTTTTGTTTTTATTTGGAAATCTCTACTGCAATGAAAACTAACAACTGCTTTCTAGTCTGGTCTGGAGCAGGGTGCTAAGATCAGCATAATAATAGATCTGTTACTTATTTTTTATTGATGCACATACCACCTATTTCTGCAACATGTTCACTTTTCAAGAAGGACACGTTCCTCATTCAAACAGATGTAACAGGAATTTCCATCTTGAAGATTAGGAGGATCTATGGATCTCAACTGCAAAGGACTTGAAACAGAAGAACTGGTCTGAATGAAGTATGTTAGGAAATGTGTGTGTGTGCAAGCACAATAAGAAACAGCAGAACAAAAGTTAAAGGAGGGGCTTGTACTGGTAACAGAGGCCACAGTTCCCACACAATCAAACTGAGAAATGTGTTATTTCCATCAAGATCTGAAGACGACAGCATCAGTGACTTGCTAGCTAAAGACCCTGAATTCTTGACGAGGGTGGCAGAAAGGTTGCAGAATCTCACGCATGCCGTTCCTTTTTCCATCAGTCCAGATTTCTACCTCATGGAGCTTGATTCACAACTATTACCAGACTGTGAGAAACGTCCACAGGTCTGACACAGGGAAGGATGACGCAAATGATTGATTCTTACTATGGATATTTCCTATGAGAGTAGTGATTTTAGTTTGCAGCAGCAGCAATAAAAATAAACAAACAAAGCCTTGTGGACTCTTGAAAGTCTCAGTTGAAAGTGGAAACCTATGTTGACTAAATTTAAGCCTTCTGACATTTGGTTTACTCTTCTCAGCAACCTCTCAGGGACTTCTGCAAGGTGTTTCAAAATGCTAAGGCTCCACTGATCAAGAACCATCACGTTAGGGAATTGAAATTCCCTCCCTTTATCTGAAGTATAGACATAGAAAACTCTACATACTGTTTGGTTTCATATACTGAAGAAGTTGATTTAATTCAGTAGAAAATGTTAAAGCCAAGTAATAGGCCAAGACGTGACAGAGGATGAGGTTACAATTAGTTTCATATTTAGAACCTAAATGAAATATGGGGATTTGCAAATTGCTTCCATATAACTTATAATTCAAAATATTCTCGGGACCATCAGGGGAATTTCTTCATAAAGGAATAATATAAAGTACAATGTAAAGTAGAGAGTATAATGAATAACAAAAGAGTAAATATGAAAATACTGACTGAATATCTACTAAACACTATATAATTTTCCATGTCATTGGGTGTTCCAGGCATTTTTACATGAAAGTTCTATTCTGAGGCACTGCTCAAGATTTTTTTCTTAGTATTCTAAAACTGCTGAAAAAAAAAAAGTGACTGCAGTGTGTTCAGTTTGTTAATTCCAGGTCTTTTCAACAGAGTTCATAATATACTTCCTTTACCTTTATAGTATCAGACAATCCAAGACTAGCTTCTTTTCACCTATAAAATTTGTTGACACTGAGCAAATAACAAACTAGTTAAGATTGCAATGACAAAAACATTTGAATTTCTCCCTAGAGGGCCTGCTGGAACCAACAACCTGTATCACTCTGTAAAATAACCACAGCACAGTGCTAATGTGCTTACTGAACATTGACAAATAAGATATATAAAGACTTGTACCCTGATTGTCCTCTCTGTTATGGTAGTATAAATCAAAATAATGGTAAATAATCCTGTTTGGTATTTCTATTTTCAATTAAAGCTTTAACTGCACCAGGCAGCTTTAACCTCATACACTGGTTTTCCTATGGCCATAAAGGATTTTGGTACCTCACTGTTTTCCATGCACTTAACAACTGCAAGGAGGCTTCGGGAGTTGAGCTGTCTGCTTATGTTACCCCTCTGTCTCCTGGGGTAGTTTGCATTCACCTTTTCTGGTGGTCAATAACAAACATCAATTTTTTACCCATAACAAGTTTTTTTTTTATTTGCAAAATAATGCTTTAATATATAAACATTTATTTAAGCAGATCAGTTATGCAGCCTTAAGACAACTTTAAGGACATGACAAAATAGTTCTGTATTGTTCACTCACTTGGGTGAGGAAGCTAACTTTTAATAAGTTCAGATGATTTTCTAGAGGACAAATGAATGTACTGTAGGAATAAAATTAAGTTTGGGGATATGTATTATAACACAGATGTTTCTTTGTCATATTTCAAGTGAGAATGCATGGAGCCTAGAACACCTTCCCCTCTGACTGTCCTGCTTTTGCACTTGTGGCCCCAAACCACGCTAAATTATCTTAATTGTCTTCTCTCAGAAACGAAAAAGCAGTGGGGAATTTTTATGTCTCTGGGGTTTAACAACCTGCCTCCCTCATGCCTTCTCCTCAGCCTCCGCCCCTGCACCCCGAGGGGAGCAGCACGTGCGCCCAAGGGCTGCCATGCCCCCCCTGCCTCCTGGCAGGTGCCCTGTCAGCACAGGGTGGCCATCCTCCCCCACGGCCCAGCTCCTCCCCTTCTGGGCTGGGAGCCCTGATCTCCCAAAAGTGAGTTCTCCAAGGGTTGGGGCTGCTGTAAGGTCGTGGGACCTGCATGGAAAAGCTTCCCCTAACAGAGCTACGGACCTTTGTGAGGAAAAGTTTAAAGCTGAGCTCCTGGTGGAAAAAAAAAATGGAATGAAGGATGAGGAGCCTGGCTGTGTTTTCACTTGCTAACCCGTGCTATGAGAGCACTGATATAAACATCTCTTCTGGAGGAACGAGGAAAAAAACGCCCTTTTTGTTCATGAGTTTTAGGTAACTTAATTGGGAAGCTTTGAATTCATCCGTTCTGTTCTTTCTTAAGGTGACTGAGGCAGAATCAGGAGGGTTGTGGATGGTTCCACCAATATTTCCAGTGGTTTACTGAAGCATGTGTCTGCCCTGATGAGAGATGTGGAACTTTTAAATGCCTAATGGTAAGTGTACAACAGCTCTGTGTCAGAAGTCTTCAAGGAAAATTCCACATTTGTTGTCCCCATTGCTCTTTCTCCTGAGAGCTGCCATTCAGCTGGGCCCTGGTGCTGATCTTGCTGAAGTTCCTACTTAGGATAACTTGCAGTATAATTAGGCCAAAAGATGATTTGAAGTGGAAAATAGTTGATGAGTAACACGCTTAATTTGTTTTCAAGTATAGAGAGAAAGTGACATAGATGTGTGTCTGTCTGGTTTTCCATTAGAAATTAGTCTCTCTTTTTTTTTTTTTTTTTTTTTTTAAGAATGTCACTGGGAAAGCATTTAGCCTCAATTCTGCAGATGCATGAATACATGAGTAATTTCTTTTTTTTTTTTTTTTTTTTTTTTTTGCATAAGGAACCTTGATCCCATTGAGGATTCAGTAAAACTGCATACTCGTAAGATTGGAAACTTCTGGCATACATTCCAAGCACAAAACCTGAAAGGGATTGAAACAGGAATTATTTCTATTCAGATGTTATACAAAGTTGTTTTAAATATTCATAGCTTGTTAAAGTACATCTATACTTTATACAGCTTATGTTGTCTCTTTTGTTCAACTTGCTTAAAGCCTGTTCAAAGAATTGTTATCACTTGTCATACTGGAAGGATATGTCAAGTAGGGGAGTGTGGTGATCTGGCATTATCGCATGTTTTATGACTTTGGAATAAAGCAATACGATTCTTAAATTTACATGTAAAACCAAGTTGGGAGATGTAGCATGCATTTTGGAGGACAGTACAATGAATAAAATTATATCGACAAATTTTATAAGTAAACTGAAATATAGGATGAAATTCCATGGGGACATGTAGAAAGCACCACAGTTAAATAGGAATAAAACCTTAAGTGTATGAAATTCTGATAACAGGAGAGGATTCAGAGGTTGTGGTGTGCTTTTTTTTTTCTTTTTTTTTTTTTCAGTAAATCAGAAACAGTATGAGTCAGCAATGTCATACCGTGAAGAAAGCAAACATCATACTGGGATATATAAACAGGAGTCTTGTATGTAAGACACATGAAGTAATACTTCCACTCTACTCAGCACGTATAAGGCCTCAACCAAAGTACTGTGTCCAGTTTTTGGCACAACACTTGAGGAAAATGGAGAGGGGCCAAAGGAAAAAACCAAGAATAATCAGAAGTCTAGAAAAGACAACACAGGGAAAGACTGAAAGAAGAGGAGTTGTTTAGTCTACAGAAAAGAAGACTGAAAACATACTAACAGTTTTCAAATATGTGAAAGATTGCTGTAAAGAGAAGGATATAAACCATTGGCCATTGTGCATAACAAAATAATGGTTTAAAATTTGGTTGGGGTAAGGTTTTACTACCACTTATCTATAGGGATAAAAAAAGTTCCGAGTAGATAGCCTAAGGAAACTGTGATGTCTCTGTCTGGTGGCTTTTGGAGGCTAGAGAAACAGCTGTCAAGAACGGCTGAACTGCAACTTGAGGAAAATAGGCTGGCCTAGGTGTGGTGCTTGCTATTGTATTTGTTTTCTATGCTAGTACAACATTTTTAAATAAATATTAATCTATCTTGTTGCTGTGTGAAAGCCCAACCAAACAACACAACAAAGAGCCTTAGCCATGCAAGATGATCGAGCTAGAATGAAAACATAGCTCCACTGTCAAAATACATTACTTTCTGTTAAGAAGGCTCACAGACCATGTATTTTGTGCTTCCAAAGGGAATCTCCTGGGGACTTGCTCATTTTTTATTTTCCTTTTGTAAGTCTTACAGTGACCGGTCAGAAGGTGCCTTTCACTGGAGGCCTGTAGGCTAACAAGGTATGCGAGGACGCGGCAGGACACGAGGTGGCCATCCCAGTGGGACAAGCGACATGAAGTAAGATGGTCAATGATTTGGACTTAGTGAGCTGCTGGCTGGGTGCAAGATGGTTGAAATTGCGCCGGTAGGTTATAAACTGAGTTTGCCTTAATCCAGCGCTTCTTAACTAACTTTCTTGGACATCTGTCGTTTCTTATACATTAAAAAAAAAAAAAAAAAAACGCCAAGGAAAAGGTTTGAATTGTGTGGGAATTACGGCAGTGGGAAAGAAGTATAATTATCTGAGTGCATAACTTTGTGACGTGATGATCGCTCAGACCAGGAATTAATTATATGAGCGCAGAACTTCGTCATACGTGACGATCACTCGGACCAGGAATTAATTCTGAGCGCAGAACTTCGTGACATCCGACGAACTACCGACCCGAGATCCCTCGGGCCGGGCGCGGGGCGCTCCCACGCCGAATGGCGGCAGCGGGCGGGCGGCCAGCAGCGCAGCCCGGCTCCCGGCTCCCGGCTCCCGGCCCCCGGCCCCGCGCTCCCGCCACTGCCCCGGGCGGCGGGCAGGCGGCTGAGGGGGCAGGGGCGGGGCGGGAGGCGGGGCCACAGCGGACCGTTAGCCCCGCCCCCGAGGCGTGGCTGGCGGTGGCCCCGCCCCCGCCCCTCGTTGCTTAGTTACAGCGCCGGGCGTCACTCGGCGCCGGGCCGAACCACTCTCCCACCCGCCGCGGGGGGGGGAGGAAAGAGAGCGAGCCGCGGCTGCTCCCAAGTGCGGCTGCGGGGCTCGCTGTCGGGATCCCCTCTCCCCCCTCCCCTCCGCTGTCCCGTTGGTTTCGCCCAGCGCGGCCCTTAGCGACGGCGGGGGCGCCGAGGGAAGATGGCGGCTCCGTGACCGCGCCGCCGCCGGCTCCGTTCCCCTTCCGCCGCTGCGCCCCGCGCCTGCCGCCCGCCCTCCCCGCCGGGGCCGGGGGCCATGTCGGACTCGGAGGAGGAGGAGGGCCCGGACCGCCAGCTCAAGCTCGTGGTGCTGGGGGACGGCACCTGTGGTAAGGTCAGTGCCGGCCCCGCCGCCGGCGCCCCGGGCCCCTCCCGGCCTTCCCTATCGCCTGGCGCTGTCGCGACATCGGGCGGCGTGACCCCTTCGGGTGGTCGCCCCGGTGGAGCTGCTGGAAGGGCGCTGAGGTGGCCTGGGGGTGCCCGGCAGGCTGCGGGGGCCGAGGGCTCGGGGCCCGGCCCGCGAATCCGGTGCGAATCCGGTGTTCGGCCGCAGCGACGAGCGGGGACAGGCCGCTGGTGGCTCTGTGCAGGGTGGTTCCGGAGCTAAACACCTGCACAGGGGTACGGAGCGTTTTGCAGCTATTCCGGTTACTGTTTCAGGGTTTGGAAAGGCACCTCTGGGCTGTTTTAGAGTGTTTGTGGCTTTTGTTTTTATTTTGTTTCCCCTAGTCGATATAAGCGTCTTTACAAACAGTTTCTGAGTGTATGTAAACATCTTGTGATGTTTGCAAGGTGCTTGTGATCATATCTATTGTAATACGTAGCCTAAATCGCTTTGTGAGTTGCACCCACAAATATTCCTTTGATTGTGTATTAGACAAGTGTACTTCTGTCATTAACTTGTGTATCTGAAAAATACAGTCATACCTCTGTCATTAACCTCTCATAATGAAGAGGGGCAGGAGGTCTTCCTCACAGGTCAGATGTAAAGTAGAAATATTCACAGAGGTGGTTTAAACGAACTGCCTGCCATTAATAGAAAGAAGCCCTTAGCAAAACCATGCACGTTTTCACTCACGCAGAGCCCTGTGAAGAAACAAAAGAAATGTTGTCTTTAATGATTCTAAACCCAGCCTGAAGTCGTGTTGTGCTCATGTGAGTCAGTAGGTACAATTCCAAGTGACTGTGTGAGGAGAGCATAATAAATGCCTAGGACTGACAGCCGGAGTGCTGTTTCACTGGTAGCTTTCCCCAGGAGTCTTCTATTGAAACTGAGGAATCCTTTCACTACTCCTGTTCAGCACCACGTGGCAAGACCTCTCGCCGAACATGGATTTTCAAGCATTCTTGAGTTTTGATGTGTATGCCTGCTGGTTCCTACCTCTCACTCAGGAGCTGCCATTCATTGAGTCTCCTGCAGGCTCTAGGAATCCTGTACTTCAAGTGCAGCTTATTTTCCATGAGCAGCAGCTAAATTGTGGTGGGCTGCTTTTCCTCCTGTCCCCCCTAGATGATGCTGTAATAGAGGCTTCTTCCACTCATCCTGATGGCCTGGCAGCAAACACTGCAATAATATATTTAGTGTAAGATATTGGAAAATAAAGAAGTGATTTGGTCTTGAAATGGAAGGGTAAATGTGCATAGTGCCATTTCAAGCACCTCAGAAGACTAAATTGTTGAGGTTCCTCTCCTTCATTGCTTACTAATTTGTTTCAGTTGTTGAAGCATGTGTATATGTCTATATGTTTTCAACTCTGTCTTACCTCTCATGTCTGTGTTACAGCTGGTCTGTATGCCGTACGTACTTAGCTTCACATTTACTGTGCAAAACATTGATTTTTCTCTTCTTCTGTCACTGGGACCATTGGACAGGAGAAGTGTAGGAAATAATATAATATGTCTTTGAAATATCACATGTCATGTGTTTAGTGTGAGATTTTCAAATTTGACCTTTTCTCATTGCTTGCTCCCTCCTGCCTTTAAACAAAGTTATTTTACTTATTCACTCTTGGTCATCTGGGGCTGGCTGATCTTCAGTTTCCAGAAAAAAAAAATGATGTTTTTGTGCATCAGTGAGCTGAAGGTGAAAACTTGCATTCTTTTTCCTCTTCTGGTATCACACATCGTGTAGAAGCAATGTGATTCACGTTCTGTGGACATGCTGATGGCAGTTTTAAAACAAATCAGTATCAGTTCTAAGCTAAGGGTAATGTTTATGTTTCCACTAGCTAGGAATTCCTGTCTGTGAGGCAAGGGAGGGATATTGTGCTTCTTTCTATTCTTTTTTTTTTTTTTTGTGTGTGGTTTTAGTGAGTGGTGGGATACTTTGGGAGTTGTAATGCAAGGAGTAAGCATGGCTGGAGCAAGCTCGAAGGAGATAAGATTAGTAAAGGAAGAAGGAATGAGAGGGGTGTGAGAGTAGAATCTGAAAAAACGTTAGAATAAAATGGAGAGAGTAAGGAAATGGTAGGTGGTTGAAAACAAAAATTAGGAAGGCAAGATTGGTCAGTAAGAGAATGGTTTTCTAGTTTGTGTAGGTCACCAAAATCAACCTGAAGGCAGATCTGAAACTGGAGGTGGGGATAACTTGATAAAAAAAATCCATCAATTATTAATAGCAATCAGTTCCTCGATTTTGATGACAAGGAGGAACATAGTTGCATTAGGCTGTTGATGAAGGTTTTAAATCAACCCACTCTTCCCAAGTCCAAATGATTTTCCATTAAAATAAACCAGCAGTGCAAGTATGAATTGGGGTGTGGGGGGTTGGAATGTGGTCATCTAGATATTTCTACTCTTGATGCACACGGATTGGTGTGATATTGGAGTATATAATGGTGCTGATTTGAACTAGAACTGTTAAATAAAAACAGTTGTAGTTCAAATTGTAAAAATTGCTAACATTGTAAAAAGTTTTGTGCCTCTGGGAGCTATTCATGGTCAAGGAGGTCCTGAAAACCAGGTGTGTGGGAGGAGGAAAGCAGCCAAGGTTCTGTCTTCCTGCTGTCCCTTGCAACTGGAAACCGAAGGGTGTTAGCAGAGACCCCTTCTGTCTTCCAGCAGGTGGATGATGATAAAGTAGCAGGTAATGGTCAGCTCGGTGTGGGAACTTGCAGGAGTTGAAGCACAGGCTGGAATACAGAGGGTTGTTCTACTCCCTTGAGGATTTGGTGGGATAGCATCTTTATTTATTTATTTTTTAAATTGTTCTGCTAATTCTGGATCTAGTTGTCATGCTTGGGCTCGAAAACTTGGTAAATGTTGACCAGAAGTAGCCGCTGTTCAGTCTTGCAAATGGAAAACTGCATCAGGTCTCGTGTGCACGCTGGCCCATCTTCATAGCCTGGCCTATCTTCATGTCTAATTTGCGAAAGTTTTGGTATTCTCTACTTCAGCGAGCAAAGTTTCATCAGTAGTTAGGAGTGGAAAGGCTTCACCTTTAGATGACAGAACTGCTTCCTCTGTTAGTATTCCTCAAAATACTTCCCTACTTCCCGCCTCTCACCCCGCAAAGCGAGGCTGTTCTGTCAGAATTTCTCTGTGTTGGGCAAATACGAGTTTTTGTGCTAGGTGAAGCATTTCGTTAGTTGGCCTAACTTCTTCACTTTGCATGTCTTAAGCTTCTTGCCAGTAGGGATGGTATGTGCACATTGCCGCGCTTGGAGAAGTAGACCTGGGTGTTTGAGAAGGGAGGGAGGGAAGGAATAGATGGATGTTGCTGATGGAAAGTGGGTTTTCTCAATTGGTTGGTGAAGTTGGTATGTGAATGGAGATTTGTGACTCTAGGACTCTGTGCTTGCATCCTGCTGAATTTTGGCTTTGGTTTTAATTTCTCACAACTATGATACTGTCCTCTGGCTTCACTTTCTGAAAGTGTTCTTCTGTAGGAATCTACTCAAAGAATTGCCTTTGGCAGGGTGAGTAGTCGGAGCTGCCTATCATTACTTGTTCTATTTGGCTCGGCTGCTACTATTTCATCAATGTTTTTTCTTTTTCTGTTTCTCAGTATGTAGGTATTTAGGAACGGCGTGTCGGCACAATTTATAGAGTTAGCTGATCTGCACTGAAAAATACAAACAAGAAATTGTCTTGCCTCACCTGCAAAGTTTAATTGTGTCTTGGTTTATTTCCAGAAGAACCTCCCAAAAAGCCCATTGTATTTCACGATTAGAATAGTGTATTTTTTTTTATATTTGTAATTATTTTTTTTTTTTAGCGTGCCTTGATTGCTGTGGGTTAGAACCCAGAGAACTTTTATTATCTGAGAGGGGTGTTTGTAAGATTCACTAGTGTCTTGCTGTTCACAACAACACGTGAAGATTGTTTGAAGGTTATTAAGAGAAATGTGCAAGCCTGCCAAACCGGGTCTCATGGCAAGTCTGCTGTGAGAGGTGATGGCTTGGTTGTCACAGTAGAGATGTCAAGGAATGAGGCCTTCTTGACAGCATGATGAACCTCTGATGAACCATATCTTTTTTTTTTTTAAAGTGTTCTGATCATTTTAGTTCTATTTAAAGCTACAGTTCTGCTGAACCATTATTTAACTTCCATTGTATTTTTACACAGATCATACCCATCATATCTTTGCAGGCAAAGCTGTTATGCAGAGTCTTTCATGAGAAGCATGGTAGAGAACAATTTTAGGACTGAGGGGAGTATTTGCATTGTAGAGGTACCTGGATATACATTGAGATAACTGCTCTGGCTGGTGTGGAGGAGTTTGAACTGTTGCTCGTTTTGTGGATAAATGGTTTTTCTGTGAATGAATAGAGAATTCCAGTCTGGTAACCCAACGCCTTCCGTGAGCACTAACATTCATTAGAAAAAAATTAAAAAGGAGTTAGTCAATGATTTTTCTGCTATAAATTCCTTTGCATTTGAGAGCACAGTAGAAGAAAACTATTTAAGAGAACTTTGCCATGCTGTTGATTACTTGCCGCTATTATGGGCTGGCTGTTAATTGAATGGATGTTGTTTATTTTTACTAACACCCTTAGAAGCCCTCAGGGAATATTGAGTGTCACAGAGTGATAAAGCTAATATTTACCGAGCCCTTAAAACAAGAAGGGAGTGGTTGCTTATATCATGGGGATCTAAATTAGCATGTTGGAGAATACAGCACGCTGTGATAGAGCCATATGATATTTTTATCTGTGCTTTGGTACTGGTTTCCTTTTATGAAAGGGAAAAATTCAGGAAGACTCCACAGTGTATTTGTTTCTGCAGTGTTCTTATTCTTATCTATATCTTTAAGGTCCGAACAGATTAAAAATGTCTTGTAATCTAGAAATTCATCTATTAAGACTTTCGATAGTGTTTATTTTTAGTGTTACAGTCTAAGTTTGTATTGAATTTAATTTGTGCGTGAAGTTGGTAATACTGTTACATAGCTGTAGGCAGAAGAATCTTCTCACGATTCATCCTCTGTGGTCTTTATCCTTTCCACAGTGATATAAATATATAAGCATACTTGTGCTATTTCTAGTTTACTTGCCTTTTTTTTTTTCCCCATTTACTTATTTATTTTTAATTCTCTCTGGGCTTGAGTTCAGTGAAGTAAATGAAAATGCTGCCATAGTCTTTAAGTGATTTTTTTTGGATTACTTCCTAAACTGTATCTTCTGATCCCAAAATACCACTTATGTGTATTCCTATCACTGTCATATTTAATGTGATTAAAACCAAGAAAACAGTATATCATCTGTTATTTACTTCACAAGTAATTGTGTAGTTGAATAGATGTTTGTCTTTTCACACTAGAGCTTTAATGCTGGAGCTCTTGTGGTCATGTTTTCGTGCAGAAAAAGAGTAAGTTACCTTTTCTTCCTGTGTGTGCTTGACACATTACTAGTATAATTTAGATCTTTGTTATAACAGTTCTATTAACAGAACTTGCCTATTCTCATTATTTTTAGAACTGTTGGCGCTATTTTGCTATTGCATTTTTAACTAAATGTGCTCTAACAGCAATTTCTAATAACACTTCACGTGAATCCCTTCTTCAGGCCTTGCTGAACTGAAATCTGGAGAAAAAAAATTCTTTCTTGCTTATTTATTTATTTTTTATGACTATTTTTTATTATTGTTCCAGGGCTTTTGTGAGGCTCTCAGGCTTCCCTCCCGTACATGCAAAAGCATATTTTTTTATCTTTTTCTGCAATTAGTTTGTTTTTATAATTTCAGATGTCACACCAACAAGAAATTTCTAAGCACGTGCCACAGCTGGATGTAGGATATATGTTAGCTACCTGGCATTCACGTTTAATACAGTATTTTATTTCTTTTTCCACAACATGAACTCGTGTATTCTTTGTAATTGCATTTCTCTCCTTTTTTTAATGCTAGATTATGGGGCTTCTGTCTGTCTAGAAGTCTTAAATTGCTAGTGAAGGATAGAAATGCCTTGCTTTGTTACTTTATGTAAGTTGGGTATCCTTTCAGCAGTATGTAGCAAAACCTGATACCAACAGTGTATTTAATAAATCCATATAACATAAATTGAAGAAATAAGATTCCAGAGCTCTCTTTAGAGGAACGTTTCTGTAAATATGCATTCTTAACCTGAGTTTAGTAGTTTCTCTGTAAAAATGTGTGCAGTCTCTCTTCGTATCTTAGACAGCATGTAGTTGCTGATCCGGAAGCTTTGATGTCCAGGGGCAGGAATCCTGCCACACTTCGGAGCCCCTCTGGGACTCTGCACTGTGCAGATATCCCTTCCCTCACACAAAGTTGGTCTGGGATCGTGGTGTTCTGCAGCAGGGATGGACCCTTGCTTGGGAAATGAACACTTATTAAAAACAGTGAGCTGTGCAGGTATGGATATTGTCACTTAGATTTGAGTCAAGTTGAGCTTGCTGTTGGCACCTTACTCAATTTTGTGTAATATTTTGTGATATGAATATCACAGTGTCTTTGAAATGCAAAGGAAATATGCGCCTTGCTGATTTTTGTGTAAATTAGTAGCCATTGCCACCTGCTGTTACTAAGTTGAAGCTGGCTGGAATGCTTATCAATATAAATTCATGAACACTGGCAGCATGCATTGATGTAAAACTTCTTAACTGTGTTTTGTACTCGTGGTTTAATATCAAGTGTTTTGCTGTTTAAAATGACAACTTAATGTGATATTGTTCTTTTTTAGACATCCTTAGCCACACGTTTTGCCCAAGAAACTTTTGGAAAACAGTACAAACAAACCATAGGACTGGATTTCTTCTTGAAAAGGATAATATTGCCAGGTAAGAGAATAAAGATTCTTAATGCTGAAAGGTTGAGATGCAGTAAGACTGGCAGAAACAGTCTTCAAAGTAATGTATACTAAATAAGCTTAGTAGAGTGCTTTTTATGGCAAAGTAAAATAGACTATTTAGAGAAAATTTACTTAGTATGTTCTTGCCAGGTGACAAAGGGTTATGTATTTGCAACATATCTTTAAGTATTTAAGTTAAGCACTGCATTCAAGTAAAAGGAATGCTATGCTATCTGTATTCATGATTTTTATTATCTCTGCTTGAGCGTACTCTCTGTTTGTGTGAATAGTGCAGCATAAAACAATGAAGTAGAACTTTAAATATATTCATTGAAAATGTATATGTGTTTTGAAAGAAATAGTTTATTATTATTATTATGTTTTTAATGAAATACACAACTTGTATTCGGCTTGTGTGTGAGAAGCATAATACAGCTATGGAATCGCAGCGCTCTAATATGTGAATGCTGTTTTATGCAAGGCAGCATGAAATTGCTGGCATTTAATAGACCACTAAAATTTAGGGTCCCTCGGCACTCATAAAAATACAGTTTGAGCATTCAAGATGTTTCACTTCACGACGGCAAAGAAACTATTTAGATGCCAGTTGCAGCACACTGCATGGAAAAGGCAAAGAAATAATTAAAAAAGAATAGTTGCTGCTAGAAGCTTGTTTCTGAACAATCGGAGGTTTAAAATAAGGCTTTTCACTGATTGGAAACTGAGCAACAGAGCAAGCATGGAAGTTTTTTCAGTATAAGCAATTCTTCCTGTTTTCTGAAATAAAAGTTGGAAAAAATATGTTTAATGGTTAAAGTTGTAGTGAGATTTGATAAAGTTGATGCAAATTCTGTGTTTTTTCCTTGCGGGTTGGTGGGAGAAGCAAACTCAGATATTTAATATTTCAGCTGTAACCTGACGTCATAAGAAAATACAAGATCCCTGAACTTATTGTGTTAAAAATTATATTGCCAATAATCTTGTGATTATATGTTACTTTGCATAAACAGAGCAATCTAGTCAGAATATTCCTGTAAGCACCGTTTTGGTTTGGCCACTTTGCTGTACTTCTTCAGTATCTGCTGAGCAATATAGTACCAAACTTCAGTGCTTATTTCTCCATATCATCAACAGAATGCTTTTCTTATTGTCCTGCTCATTCCTTTAAAAATATCAGAATGCAGATTGCTTACAGCAGTACTTGCAAATGGAATGTGTACACAAATCATGCAGTGTGAATGCTTAGAACTTGTATTTTGCAAATTTTTTTTTCCAGCTGCTAAGCATACAGAAGCTATTAGTACATTACTGGGATTCTAAATATTCTTGTTGAATAGAAAAATTAGAAAAATATCAACTGTTGACCCATTTATAATTTACTTTGTTCTAATTTATTTAATAAAATCAGAATGTAGATGCAAATAAGACAACAACAAAGTCTTCGCATCCATTTTCCTTGTTTATCAGCAACAAAATACTAACAGACAGGGAATGTTTTCATATTTAGGAAAAAGCATTTTTCTATAGGTTGTCATTCAGTTTTTACCTATGCCTATGAATGTACTTAGGGAGATATAAATTTGTGTGTTTTATAGGTAACCTGGACTGGTGGGGGGAGTGAGAGGAAAGTAAGGGGGGAGGTAATATTTCTAAATACTGGTATGGAAAGCATTACTTAAGTAAAGGGATTTTTCTAATTTCTTGATTAGTTCTGGGTTTGCAGAGCTGCTATGTTTACTTGTAACGTTAATTCGTACCACTGCACGGGATTTATAATCTGTATATCTGTAGGTAAAAGAGCCCTCATTTCTCTTCTTTAGTAGGATAGTTAACAATTAACTATGTTACAGTGCTTGAAATGTGTTTTTCTCCTTTAAATGTAAGCAAACACTTCAGAAGTTAAAATTACTGATTTCTGGAATTGCACAGAAGTTTATATAACGATACATTAGAAGTCCATTTTAACTTGTAAAATAAAGTACTGGTATTATAATTTTTAATAAAAGGTCTATTTATCTCCAGTTCTTTTAGTAACTGATGCAGTCTTACAGTGAAAAAGGAAAATACTTGGTAAAATGGTATGAGTTAATACAAACAGCAATTTGACTACTATTTATTTGATTACTATTTACTTAAATAATGATTTAAACTGATCTTTGATTAATTATGTACAATATGATGTATTATTCAGGTGCTGAAAAATTCTTTTCATGCAGTTTATTTGAAGTATTTTTCTCAAATGCAAATCAATTTCAGTATATTTTGTGATGCAGTATGTTGTATAGTCTGGATGCAACCACGGTGCAGATTTTAGTGCTTAAACAGCATATGTGTTAATCTGAGGTTCTGCTGATAGAGACCCTTAAGAGCCATAGTCAGAAACTTTCAGGAGGGTTGTGGATGCAGTCCAGTAAACAAGATTCTTCCCTGAAAAGGATTTTTTAAGTCGTCAGTGCAAGAAGTGGGCAGACTTGTGTTTTTAGCTCCATCTTGACTGTGCAGCACTTCGAGTAAGGTTAACCAGTGCACCAAGTGTACCTCTGCAGGGTCGCTGTTGAATCATCCCAGTGGCTTTAGTTCATACCAAAAATGATCTGGAAACCTGCACTGTGTTGCCTCAGCTATTTTATCTTTGTGCTTGAACAGAGTAAAGAAGTGTTATAGTTTTCTTGTTCAGTGTATTATTATTGTTCTGGGATTCTTCTGTTATTTTTGTTGTGTGTTAACTTGGTTTCTAAGAGCTGTCTTAATTTATGCCTTGTTAGGTTCTCTTTATTTTGTTCCTGTTCTCTCCAGTTTGTATATTCCTTTTTAATACATATTAAAAACAAACAAAAACATAAGATTTCAAACTTTTTGCAGAAAATTTCATCTGTTGTCCTCATAGTTATTAATTGAATATTTGCTAGGCAAATGATCTGGTACTTTTCCTTCTGTCAAAATAATTTTAACCTCCTTCTTTCTCCCCCAAAATCAATTTGAGCACCAAGCAAATACTACAGGACCTGTTTTTTAAAAAGGGGAAAGTAAAACATTGCACAAGGGACAATCACCATGAATTTCGGTAGTTAGCGAGGTCTTAATAAAGAACCATTTCATGCAAATGAACATTCCAGACTTTTTTCTCCAGTCTTTCTTCCGTTGTTAGTAAAGGAAAGTAAATAACAGTAGATTTTTAAGTAGAGGAGTCACTGGCAGACCATTTAATTTAACGTCCTGTAATAAAGTTTCCCAGATAATCTCCGTATCCAGGTACTAAGCCCAGTTTGCTGTGCATGGTTGCTGTTCTTGGGGGAGAGATAGAGAATGAAGTTAGATTTAAAGCATTTGAACACAAAATTAGGCATCCGGAAGTTATTGGGTTTGAAAGTGGTAATGTTTCTAAAGCTTTTTTTTCTAAATAGATGGTATGAATGATGTGCTAAATTTCCAGTAGACTACATGCAACCAGATTTGGGTAGAATACTTCAGCATTGTGGGCTTCTTGAGCACGTTTAATTTGTTTACCCACTGAGGATGCGTGGTCACTTCAGGCTGTGGCAGCTGATAAGACCTGCTTATCCATGGCAGGTGCTCTGTGGAAGACTTACCTGCATTGTCTGCAGTCACTCCTGCTCTAAGCTTTAAAAAGAATCAATTAATAAATTGCAGTAGATGCACTGTCAAAAGAAACAAACTTCTTACTCTGTAAAAGGTTGCCTTTACTGGACTGGAGTGTTTTACGTATTTACTAAGATCCATTTGGAATTTCTTTATCTTAACGTTAGGTAAAACTTAATGCAGCTTAAAAGTACTCTGACCATATTGTCCCATGTTCATCCCTGCATATTTGAGACCAAGTTACCGGCTTGAGAAATCTGTGCTTTTAACCAGATAAAAGCAAGATGCATCATAAAAATGTAGTATATTTAATACCACAAGTAGCATATATTCAGCTATATAGTTCTAATTTGTTCTTATAGTCACTGAGTGCTGGGATATATTTCCATGGAGTGCATTCACTTGCATAACTAATGTGCAAGGTGGTTTGTTTTAAACTGATGGCTGAACAGGTCACCTTGTATAAAATACGGTTGTTAATAACACAAAATAACTGAATTAAAAGCATACCTTGGAATCCCCAAATACCCTTTTCACTCAACTCAAATTCTGTGATGGGAAATTTCTGGCTATCTATATATTTAGGAATAAAATTCATAGGGAGTTACAATTGTTTTTGAGTACATAGGATTGTTATTAATGTGGTTTTATGGAGATTAGAAAAAAATAATCAGATCTTACTGCATTAGTTTGGTACTTCCAAGTAATCAGTACAGTTTTGTAGTTCTCACTGCAAAATGAGTCAGATTATACTTTAAAATCTGTAAGCATGTCGTGACAGATTTCTATGTGCCCATGTTTAGTCTGTGGGTTTGCAGGATATGTATGACTTGTAGAATATTAAATATTCTGCATTTACAGTGAATTTTTTCTTGTAACTATGTTTTGAAAACCCGTTAACAGTTTCAACATAGTTTTAATATCGATTCTGAAGACTGTTTAGAGTAGAAAGGAAGATCTGTTCTTGGTGCAGATTCTTGGAAGATGAAATTATGTAAATTACATTCGGCTTAGTTGCCTGCTTTGGGGTGGTGGATGGAGGAAATAATCATAGTCTGCATCCTCAGTGTAGACTTGTATTGGCATATCCAGTTTAATCTGTCAACTATATAATTCTTTGTAGTACTACTAAGAGCATCATTACTAAAATACAATTACTCTGCATTTTTCACACTTCTAAATTTTCCTCTCAGATTTTGGAGGTGGAAGAGAAAGGGGACACAGTATTACCTAATGTGGTTAGGTTGATATTAATTGCATTAACTTTCATTTCCAAGTGCTGCCCTATAGAACTTGCTTTCTCTGCAAAGTTTTACGCATTTCTTTAGTAAAGTATGTTGTATAATTTCTAGTTAGGAATCTTTATGCAATTTTAATTCTTTTCTGCGAGTTTCCTATATTGGGATGTTAATATTTAGCTATGGTTTTATGGCATTGTAATGAACTACCTGGACACAAGTGACTTTTTTTCCCAAGTGATAGTCATCTTTATCTTTAAATTTGGTTACTATTTGTGCTATACTCATAAAAAGCTATTGCTGTTGATATGCTATGTTGTATTACCTGCCATGATAATATATCTTTAACTTATTTCTATCTCAATTTTCCAGGTTACACAATATCTATATAATTTTCTTTTCCAGGAAATTTGAATGTTACTCTTCAAGTGTGGGATGTCGGGGGGCAAACAATAGGAGGCAAGATGCTGGATAAATATATTTATGGAGCTCAGGTACAGTATAAATGATGATAATTATATCTGTAGCAATTATATAGAATTAATTAAAACTTTATGCTGCAAGATACCCATAATTTTGAGGATATTGTTTTCTAGATCTCAAATGTTGAATCTTTCTTGAATCTAAACTTAATTGATATAAATATACATTTTTTTGGTGTTGATTTAAAAAGAAAAGGAACGGTGTGCGTTTGTAGATCTGAACAACTCAAGAACAGATGTATGTTTCCATGCTTTTTGTCTTGAGTTAAGAAAAGCAATCATACTAAATAGTAAGAGCTATTTGGATATCCACATGGTAGATATAGTGGCTGCTTTTAGAGCAGATGCCTCCTGGGGGGAAGAAGTAGAAGGAGGAAATTAAGAGCAATCCTACACCATTAAACTCATACGTGCAACTGAGGTTATAGGAGAGCAAACAAAAGGAGGCAACCAGGTAGCTAAATGTTTTTGCAGAACTCCAATCCAATGAAAATTTATTTTATTTTTAGGTTAACTAAGCAGTATAAAGTGAGTGGTAGGTTTAGGTGAGGGCTAAATGCTATAATAGTATCTTGAGTTATGAGCTGATTTAGGAGGATGCACTGTATGCCAGACTTTCTAAAATGATTAATCCTAAAATGTACTCTGTTATTTAATTTGGAGCTTGTAATAAGAACAATAAGCACGATATGTTTCATTATATATTACATTTATCAGAAAATAAATGTATTTTTTTCCTGCAATAATTTATGAAGTATGGAATCCTAAAACTTGATTTGGATAGAACCTTTGTGCTGATAAGTGCAGCACAGGAATGGCTAATCTTAAGAAGATTAGGAATTACTAACTGATTGGATAAAGATAAACTTAATATTTTGTCACTTTCAAAAACAAATGTGTTTTTAGCCGTTGCATCTGTTTTATAAGTTTTTCTTATTATTTTTAATAAAAAACACTTTGCTGCCCTGCGAAAGATATATCAAGCAACAGGAGAAACTGGCTTCCATGACAGAGAATTTGATTAATCACAAATTGTTGCCATATGCCCAAAGTGAACTCAGTGAATGAAATAAAAGGCTGTTAACCTTTTTCCTGCACTGCATTTGGTGATAAACTCAGGAGTTCCTTATTCCTTGTTCCTTGATAGTACATCAAAAATTAATGCCAGTACCCCAAAGTAGGTGAAAAAGTTGATATCAGTAAGTCTAAAGTCAGAATAATATGACTTTTAGCCATTCTGATCATATTAACAGCAAAAAACCCTACATCCAATCTCTTCTTCGTTTCTCTTCTATTAAACCCCCTCCACATCATTGCAAACCTATTTTTTTAAGGAACTAATGGCCGTTCTCACTCCTGGTATTGGTGAACAATGTCAATTTCTGTAACAGGCTTCTTATCATTGGAGCTGACTTTCAAGACACTTCTCTATTAGTTTTGTAACAGCATCTTTGAAAGACAGATTAAACTGATCTTTATTTTTCAGCTATTCATGAAACACCATGAATAATTCTGAAATTCTGCTTGCAGTTTATTTCCAGGCAGAAGCTTATTTCATGTGGAGCATCTGTAGCTTTGTAGAAGAAATAGGGGAAAGATGAAGTAGAACAAGTAGGAATACTTAGAAGGCAAATTCCTTCTGTGTACATAGAAAAATTCCTGTGAATGGATGGCAAAGCGACAAGAAAGTAATTAGGAAGAGCTAGCATGGAATTATCAAGGGTAAATTTTGCCCAACCAATTCGATTGCCTGCTGTGGTAAGATGACCAGCTCTGTGGAGAGGAGAGCAGTGGATGTTGTTTACCTTGACTTCAGCAAGACCTTTGATGTAATTTCTCCTGGTAGTCATACAGACAAAATGTATAGATGTAGATTAGATGGATGGACCATAAGGTGACTGAAAAACTGGACAGACAGCTGGACTTAAAGGGAGGTGGTCCACAGCTCTGTGTCTGGTGTCTGGTTATGAGTTGCATTCCTTAGGGGTTGATACTATTTCATGTCTTATTAATCCTGTGAACAATGGAACAAAAGATTGTAGGTTTACAAATGATTCCAAACGGGAGGAAGGGTCACTGTGCTGGAGGTGAGGGCTGATACTGCAAGAGACTATGACAAACAAAAGGAATGGGTCAACAGAAATGTTATGAAGTTCAGCGAAGGCAAATGAAAAGTGCTGCACCTGAGACAGAATAACCTTGGCCAACAGTACAGGCTGGGAATTGACTGCCAGAGAGCCAGCTGGAGAGTGTCCAGCGGAGGACCACCAAGCTGCTTAATGTACTGGCGCATCACACGTGAGGAAAGGTAGAGAGAGCTGTGACTGAGTTTGGAGAAGATAAGGCTCATCAGTGTGTATAAATACATGAAAGAAGGGGGCTAAGAAGACAGCCAAGCTCCTTTCAGTGGTATTCAGTGACAGACAGTGGTCACAAACAAACACAGGACCATCTGAACATCAGGAAATACTGAGGGTGTACTGAGGGTGACCAAGCACTGGCACAGGTGAAAATGTGAAAATAACATTTCTGTAGATTTGCAAGGTATCATAATGAGGTTACTCTACTAAAGTTAATATTAGAAAAAAAAAATTACAGTTTTGCTCTAACACTTCATGAACATTAAAAAATAAAAGGAAAATTTAGTTAATTCATACTGAAATCCCTCATAAGAGGAGGGCAGCTGAGGATAAGCCTGAAGACCAAAACAAGTGTTTTTAGTTACTGCTCTCTGTAACTTTCTTTTATGTCCAAGATTTATCACAATAAAATTGACACCTTTTAAATGGTGATTGTCCAGTATTCAACCAGTCAATATATTCATACTGTTACGACACTTCCATAATTGCAGTTCTGTTGTATAATAGCACTGCTGCTGTTTGTGTAGTAAATATTTCAGGACCACTCCTATCTCTCAGCTGTAATTGCTGACCCTATCCATGTATCTAGTTTAAAGTATCTTTAAAAGCTGGCATATGCTACCTCATAAATTGGCTTGTTAATAGTAGTAAAAGTACTGCAGGCTCTACCTTCTCTAGGGACCAGCAAATCATTTCTGCAATATTCTAAGTTTCCAGTGGCCTATTTTTTGAACATATTCTATAATTCTGAAACAAAAAGCACTCACATATGCACTAATGTAAGCAAAATGTCTCTATTACTGAACTGCAATTATGCAAGCAGGGACTATTTGCCACATTGCTGGAGACTAGAGAATTAGTATACTGTTCTCGGCATGTTGTCCTCCATATGTTTCAAACCTTTTTCATGGCAGTGAAATGTGCTAATTATTTAAAATAATAATAATAATAAAAAGCCAGTGTTAATTTTCCATCTCAATTCCTCATGCATAATAGGGAAATAGCAGGCTTTATACTGTCTACTCATTCCATAGTAGTCCATATGCTGTAAGTTGGTGGAAAATAATGCATTTTTTGGGAAAGCAATGATGGGTTTTCTATCTTAAATAAAAAAAAAAAAAAATTTTAGATGTGGAGTTATGGCTAGTCCTTTATTCACATCACATTAAGTTGCTTACAAAGTGCTTTTTTGACAGAACTTAGGCAGGAAGTATTTTTTGTGACCTGGATGCTGTGGTGCCTTTTTTCCTCTCTCTGAGATATTGTATCTGTCAAGTACAACAAGTATTCAGAAGATTTAAAAAGAGAGTAGTTAAGAAAAGAATATGCTTTCATGGCATTGTGTTAGGTCATGGAGAAAGGTGAAAAAAAAAAAAGGAAGCTAGTTCTAAACTTTGTTCAATAATATCTTTCACGGTAAATCTACAATGAATGCCCTTTCTTCTGAAGGAATTGGCTACACTTGACTCAATGATCTGTAGCAGTGTAGCATTTTGATGAAGAATTAGTAGAAACAGCCAACATTAAGTGCTTAACTTGTCAGTGCTGAAGGTGCTTTAGATTTTTGCAAGGTGGTGGGAAGAAGACTTGACTGCTGGTGAAAGAAATGAGAAAATGCACACAGCACATTTACAGCTTTCAACCTGTTTTTTTTTTTTGCCTTTACAATACCTGTCCTTCAGCTCGAATTTCTTTTCCACCAAGCGTTTAATAACACTGGTATATCTTTTCTAAAACAAGGCTTATATTATGAAAGGCATATATACATGCGAAGTCATTTGGATAGTTAGAAAAATGTTCAGGAGTTACTGAGACAAGATACTAAGGGATAAATTGTAGAAAAGTTGGACGAAGGAAGTGGATGTTTAATATTAGATTTGATTGGTGAAATAAAGGGAGAAAGATAGGGAAAAGATGGGTGTCACAATTCTTAACTTTCTTAAACTAGTGAAAGCTGTTCTTCAGAAGTAATAGTAGACATACCAATATAAGTCACAAGAACTCAGTTTGCCAAGGAGTTGATGGCATTGCAGGAAAAGGGGGATTGCTGCGTGTTTTACTGATCACAGAATCATAAGAAGGTTCAGGCTGGAAGGGGTCTCAGGAGGTCTCTAGTTAACCTTCTGCTCAAAGTAGGGTCAGCTGTGAGATGAGATTAAATTACTCCAGTTCCTTCTAGAAATCTCTGGGATGGAGACTTCACAACCTCTTTGTACAACCTATTCCACTGCTTGGTTCTCCTCATACTGAAAAAGCTTTTCCTTGTCTATAGTTAGAATCTCTCATTTCAACTTTCAAACCCATTGTTTTTCATGCTCTTGCCACACACTATTGTGATTCCATCTTCTTGACAGCCTTCTCCTGGGTCTGGGAAGGCTGCTTTTAGGTCCCTGCAAAGCCATCTCTTCTGCATAATGAACAAGTTTCGTTCCTTCAGCTTTTCCTGATAGGACAAACGCTCCAGCTTCTGGTCATCTCATGACCTTCCACTGAACTTACTCCAGCTTACTGATGTCTTGTGGTACCGAAGACTGGAGTTTAGATGTGATTTGACACGTGCAGCTATTAACATGTCCCTCAGTCTAGTGGCTGTGCTCCTGCTAATGCAGCCCAGAATCCTGTTGGCCATCCTTGCTACCAGGGATCATTGCTGGCTCCTATTTGGCTTGCTGTCTACCAAGACCTGAAGGTCACTTTCAGTTGCTCCCAGCCTGCACTGTTTATTCCTCCTCAGCTGCGGGACTTTGCATTTGTCCTTGCTGAATGTTGAAAGGTTCTTGTTTGACCATTTATTGTGTCCACGTGCAGAATGTAGCCCTGCCCTTAAGTATGTTGGCTGGTCCTCTGAATTCAGTGGTGTCTGCAGACTATGCATAAAAGCATATAAAAAGAGAACTACTGATATCTTCTCTTCAAACTTTTACCAGCATCATCATGCCCTTCATCAGTCTTGTGTTTGTTGAAGCATTCCGTTTTTTTCAACTTTCTGATGTTCGTCATGTTTTCTAAACCTCTGATACTCTTAGTTATCTTCTAGCCTATCCTTTTCTTGACATCGTGACCAGAGTTGGACGCATTATTTCACCTGAGGTGTTTCGTGCCAGTGTGATATTTGCCTTTTTCGTTAAAAAAACAAAAAGCTTGATTTATATTCAACTGTGATCTACTGTAACTCCTTGATCCTTTTCTATAGAACCTGCTACAAAGCCAGATGTTTCCTATCCTCGTGCAGCTGATTATTGCTTCCTTTGAACTTGTCATGGTACTTATTGAATTGCGTCCTATTATTTTTAGATTTTTTCTCATTTTATAATCTAAACTGTCTTCAGATACTCTTGTAGTCTTTACCAGTTTGTATAGTCTGTGAAATTAATTTAATGTGTACGTTATATTTTGTGATCTAAGGCAGTCCTTATGAAACTAGCAAGTAAAGCTGGGCCCAGACAAGCCTCTGAAAGGCTTGACTTGAAAAATCTGTATGTATTTGTATGAATTGTATTTATTAATTATTATTATTTTGAAAAAAATCCATTAAATTTTAATATGAGAAACAGTGCTCAGTTGCAGGGATCTTTTCCAGATGTGAACATGAAAACAAGCACACCAGAATCCAATTCTAACGTTATTCCTTGTATACAAGATTCTCAGGAATGCCTGTTTTGAGTATTCATTACCTGCAGCCTGGTCCACAGCCTCTGAAATACATGGAATACATGGAACTACCCTCTTCTTGACTTCTGACCATTTTTAATTTGTCCTTTGAAAATTAAAAAGATTGTCAGTACTTCTTGCTTGCCTTCTACAGCAGTAAAGGAAGGGAGGTTGACTTTCTTCCCAAAGGAAAGCAGAGATGCAACAAGTTGGGCAATGTGCGGAAATGTATGATTAAGCTGTTTTTTTCTTTTTTTCTCAGAAAGAGAACAGTAAACTACAAATACGATTAGCTAAAATAAAAGTCCTTCTCCAGTGTGATTTTTCTCTTACTATTAGTATGAAATGCTTTTTGGATTTTTCATAATGCATATGCAATTTGACATATTTCTAATATAACTCATTGTACTCTTTCCTGAATTGCCATATTTTTCTCCCTTTGTAGTTCAGCTAGTGTCTGAATTTGGAACACATGGAATGCAGAAGTACTGTAGTAAAATTTGTTTATTACAGTGGCTTACACAGACTCTTGTTTAATTCATGAGAAGATAAAATGCCATTAATTGTAAATGCCCTATCTTATTATAATAATAAATTAGACTAATGCAGATTTTGCCATATTAAAATATTTTTACAACTTGTAGCATTTTAAATGTATCTTTTTCTTTAGGGTATTCTTTTGGTTTATGATATTACCAACTGCCAGAGCTTTGAAAATTTAGAGGACTGGTATAATGTGGTAAAAAAAGTGACTGAAGAATCAGAAACACAGCCACTTGTGGCCTTGGTTGGAAATAAAAGTAAGTTACTCATATTTAAATATTAATTGGAATACTCTGGATGTTGCTCTCTAGTGAAGAAATGTCACAGGGCATATATCATTAGTAAAATGAAACTAAATAATACTGTCTTGTGCACTATTGCCATGTACAGATGTCATATTTGGGTGTACCTCAGGGTTCTGGGCAGTTAGGTTGAGGAACTTGTTGCAGCCTATCTGCCTGTGTTTTCTTTACTTGGAGAGCAGCACACAGGAATGGAGAGATGTCTCACCCATGTTTGAGTTTGATAGGGCTTCAGGATACAGCCCTGGCATGCATCTAGAATGCAGACCTGAGAAGCGTTCCCGGCTCTAATAACAGATACATTTCATGGTTCTGTAGGTCAAGAGGCTGGTATATTAAGCTCTTAATCTGTTACTTAAAGTAACTAGACACAATAGTTGAGTTGTTAATTAGGCCTTTTTACATGCTATCTCTGATTTTGCACGAGTTTACTTATTTCCTGTTGTTCTGTGGGATTTTTTTTAAACTTGTCCTCTTTTTGATCCTTTTTGATCACGTAAGTATGATATAATCCTTTTCTTCTGACAACTAAAATATGCCCCTTTAAATAACCATCGCCTCATTAGTTCCCTAATTAGCTGGATAACAAATTCCCCCATTTCCAGTTAAGAAATTTTCAGAAATATTATTATTAGCATATCTGAGGTCTTGATCCTTGTTCTATTACCCTTTTTCTATCGAAGATAAGAGCAACATAATTTTATAAACAAAGCCAAGTGGTAGAAGCAGGTACCCATTTTTAACAATTTAAATATATTTATTTGAACAACATACAACAGACTTTTTCTTTTGACTTTGCAATTCCTTTGCGTCCATGTCACAATGTCCACAAGAACAAATCTGGAAAAAAAACCCACACTCATCCAGAAAGGTAGTATTGTTTAAAAGAATTTTAATACAATGTAGAGACAACACTTTCATTCAGAAGCATTAATGTAGTGTTGCTACTACAATGCTATAACATTTTATGATCTTCATTGTGAGACTGTGAAGAAAACAGAGAAGCTCTTAGAGTTACAATATACAGATAACACTTGTAAAAGTATAACATAGACAGTGTTGTCCTGCAGCAGACCAGAATCAATAATACAGATTCTGTTGAAATTCATATGAAAAACACATTTCACTGACTTACATTTTGTCCCAAAACTGTACTTGCTAACTGGAGTTCTGCAAATCTTATGAGGTATTTGCAGTAGGATACTTTGTAACATAGGATAAGTAAAATTCTTTTGCTAGAATGACAGCACAGAGGTAGTAGATCAAACTCTGTTTTTCATTTGCAATTAAAGGACTTTGTTTTGTAATTATACCTTTAGTATATATTTTTTTCTCATATACGTGCCTATGATTCTTTAAAATCCAAATATTTCCTGGGGAGCATCTGCAAACAAAATACAGTTTTGTAGGTGAGTTTCCAGATAAAGATTGATGCTGACTAGGGAAATGGTTTTAGTTTCATGATGATGGCAGCTGAAGGAATAGTGTACTTGCTACCTTGCTTTTCACCAGAAACGGTATATAAAGAAAAAAAGCAAGCTATTGCTTTCGTGTGGTCCTAAGGATGCTTGTTGTTTTTGCACACATTGAACCCCTTGGTATCTCTCAAAAGAAAGCAGGCAGGAGATACTTTTACAGTGGTCATGCTTTTAATTTTATTTCAGCATGATAAAAAGTTCAGCTTTTAGAACTGCATTATTTTTATGAATTTGGTAAAACAGAAGAATATCTAGGAGGGCTTCCCTCTCAATACTTCAGTGGCCTGTGAGAGGTTACTGATGTTACAGAAATAACAAACAAGGTAAGTGTTTATATAGAAGTATGGTATTGATTCTTGCATATTATGAAAGTATAAAGCTACTGATAACAAGTTCTTCAGATGGAATCACTGTGTTCAGAATAGCTCAGCTTACTCAGTAAATTATAAGAGATCTATGCATAACATAAGAGCAATAGGTTTGAAGTCAGTAAAAGCCATTTGATGAACTAACGAACTTATTTGACCTTGTACATTGTAAAGAACAAATAATTTCAGTCAGTAGTTTGTCTCAGAACTGTACTTGTTTTTTGGAGCTATTTGTGTGTTTTAGAAAAACATCCAACTATATTCACACCCTCAGGCAAGTGATTCAGAGAATCACAGAATGGCTTGGGTTGGAAGGGACCTTAAAGATCGCCCAGTTCCAACCCTGTTGCTGTGGGCAGGGACACCTCCCACTAGACCAGGTCATTCAAAGCCCCATCCAGCCTGGCCTTGGTGTCATTGTCAAACTTGCTGAGGGTGCACTCAATCCCACCGTCCATGTCACCGACAAAGATGTTAAATCAAGCAGGTCCCAATACCAACCCCAGCAGAATGCCACTCATTGCTGGTCTCCACCTGGGCATTGAGCTGTTGACCTCAACTCTTTTGAGTGTGATCATCCAGCCAATTCCTTATCAACCAAGTGGTCCATCTGTTAAATCCGTCTCTCTCCAATTAGAAGACAAAGATGTCGTGTGGGACAGTGTCTAATGCTTTGTATAAGTCCAGGTAGATGGTGTCAGTTGCTTTTCCCATATCCACCAACCCTGTAGCCCTGTCATAGAACATCACCCATTTGCGAGGCATGATCTGCCCTTAGTGAAGCCATTTTGGCTGTCACCAATCACCTCGCTATTTTCCATGTGCCTTGGCATACTTTCCAGGAGGATCTGCTCCATGGTCTTGCCAGGCACAGAGGTGAGATTGAGTGGCCTGTAGTTCCCCGGGTCTTCCTTTTTTCTCTTTTTAAGAATGGGGGGTTATGTTTCTAACAGTCAGTCTAACACTGTTCTAATATCTTTCTGATAAAAGTTTTAAAAATATTGCCAAGAATGAATGAAGATAACTGCGTGGCATTTGAAAAGTTGGGCCAGCATTCAGATACCTCAATAAGAATTTTGTAGAGTCCTGCACTTGGGAAGGAACAACCACATGAATCAGTACAGACTGGGGTATGACCTGCTGGAGAGGAGCTCTGCGGAGAAGGACCTGGGGGTCCTGGTGGACGACAGGTTGGCCATGAGCCAACAGTGTGCCCTGGTGGCCAAGAAGGCCAACGGCATCCTGGCATGCATTAAAAGAAGCGTGGCCAGCAGGTCAAGGGAGATAGATGATCCTCCCCGTCTACTCTGCTCTGGCCAGGCCTCACCTGGAGTACTGCGTCCAGTTCTGGGCTCTCCAGTACAAAAAAGAGATCTGGATAGAGTGCAGCGGAGGGCCACCAAGATGATACGGGGCCTGGAGCATCTCCCCTGTGAGGAAAGGGTGAGAGACCTGGGTCTGTTCAGCCTTGAGAAAAGGAAGACTGAGAGGGGACCTTATCAATGTGTATAAACACCTGAAGTGTGGGAGACAGAGGAGTTTGGCCAACCTCTTCAGTGGTCTGTGGGGACAGAACAAGGGGCAATGGCCACAAAATGGAGCCCAGGAAGTTCCGCACCAACACGTGAAAGAACTTCTTCACGGTGAGGGTGCCAGAGCACTGGAACAGGCTGACCAGGGAGGTTGTGGAGTCTCCTTCTCTGGAGATATTCAAGGCCCATCTGGACGCCTACCTGGGCAGCCTGCTCTAGGGAACCTGCTTTGGCAGAGGGGTTGGACTCGATGATCTCTTGAGGTCCCTCCCAACCCCTACAATTCTCTGATTCTGTGATTTGTGCATTTGATAAACAACAAATAGAATTGTAAAGTTGAATTTCTTTTTTATGTTAGTTATAAATTGTAAGATCATAATTATCCTAAAGTTTACAGTTAGTGTGGAATCTTAAATTTAACTTCCTTTGTAACTTACTTTGCAGTAGTTTTATTTAATATAATGTATATTTGAACCGTGCTTATTTCTGTGTTGCTGTGTACAACTTCAATTGCACCAGATATAAAGGTTTGAGCCTTACTGTGAAGATTAACAAATACCTTTGAGCTTCAGTGCACTAACGTTTATAGACATGTTACCATGAAATACTTTTGAGTTATATTGTGTAGTATAAATAAAGCTGTGGTCATCAAGTGAATGAAGTGTATTTTTTCACTTAAGATCTTTGCTTAAACTTAGGATTGATTTAAAGTTCAGTAATTCACAATGGATCTTCTAGCTGTTAGTGTGAGTTAGAGAGGTTTTATGGTGTTATGCGTGACTGATGTGTTTCTTTCCTTTCTACCTTCACTACTACTATATATATTTTCCTCTGCACTAATCTACAAGCAGAGTCCTCAAGTGTCCTACCAACTTTTTCAGTGGATATATTGTAAACAAAAATTAACCCAGGTTGCATGGGAGCTACACTCATTTTGATTTATAGCTACCTAGATGGTCTTAGGGCGGTGGTTATCTGTAGCTTATATGGGGACTAGGAATTATCAGGTACCGTTGTATAGTGGATGGATGAATGATTTCTATCCCTAGAGATATTAACCAGATCCACTCCTCAATAAAGACTAATAACTCAGATTTTTAAACAGTCTTCATGACAGATGAGGGCACAGAGGAGAATGCATCAACACTAATTAAGAATGTTGACCATTTGTTCGTCTTAGCCATGATTAATTGATCTTGGAGTGCTATCTCTGAACAGGAAGTGATATGCTGTTACACTGGGAAGTTGAAAGGTTACATTTTAGTGTACCCTTTAACTTGCATTTACATACAATGTAAAATCTTTTTACCTATCTTATCTGAGTGCAGAAAGAAACATTTTCCAGCCCTGATCCCAATGAACATTTGGCGTACTGTGTACTAATGTGAGTCTGGCTGGTAACAGGACATACCCAGCCTGCATTTGGACTCGGTTACTGCCTTAGCCACTTAGTCTCCCCAGTTGTACTGAGAACACTACTTCATTAATACTCTTTTTGGGTCTGGCATATTAAAGTTCAGCTCTACACATTTATTCTCTTGTCCCTCCCCACCTCCCCCAGCTGTTTTCTGTTCTGTTTCCTGTGGGCTTGCACTTGTTAGGTCCTTCACCTGTAATTAAGACAAGTGTTGAACAGCAAATGCAAAGACCCCTGTTCGAGTCTTATGCCTGATTAAACTAAAGTTCCTGTATGTCTGACAGCAGGTCCCATATGTGCTCCTGGGATTGCAGGGTAAACTACTTGCATGTAGAGACTCCCTTAAAAAGAAAACCTTGTCCTATGCTACGGTCAATTTACCAACTCATTTGAATAAATGTAGAATGCTACCCTGTTTTAAAATATGTATAGAATGTTTGTCTCGACTAACTTGTAAGATTAGTAGAAAATCACAGTCTTATGTATTTGTTTCTTTCAGTGGTCAGTTAACTCTTTAAAAATTATTTTTATTAAGAAACTTAAATTAATGAATGGGAAAATCACAGGTGAAAATGGTCTTTTATTCACCATAATGATAAATTCCCAACACAGTGTCTGAATGTATTCTGTATTACTTTAGAGGTGGGAGCAAGGTGAAAACATACAAATTCTGGAGTGATAAAGTTGCATTGCTTGTCTGGGAAAACATCTGTCATGCAAGATTTTGATCCTAAATCGTGCTTGGTGTAATAGTAGTGGAGCTGGCTGCCTTCAGTGCCAAAATGGTCTATTTAATTTTCTCTGTTACATTGCTACGTGGGCAATAGTAAACTGTGATATATGTCACACAGGGATAGAAGCCCCAAGTGTGATTCCTTAGAAGGTAACTAAGCTAACAGAAATTTGTACAGAACAAAAGGAAAGGAGTGTGTGGGGAAAGTTTATTGCTGTTCTGTAGATTTACTTAGTATTCCATTGTCTGAGAAGGGAAACCAGTTGACAGGTTATGTCACAAGGATCTGGACATACATACGTACTGTATTCTGGCCCAGATCTGTTGTGATAAATGTTGCATCTGGCCACAAATTAAATCACAGAATTGTAGGGGTTGGAAGGGACCTGCTGAGAAGTAGACTCCACAGCCTCCCTGGGCAGCCTGTTCCAGTGGCCCTTTGTGGCCCTCCACTGGGCTCTGATATAAACAGGTATAATACTATGAAAGTCAACAAATTTGTGTTCATTTGAATCAGGGCAGATTAGATACTGTGGAAACTGCTTGCTGAAAATGACATTTCCTCATTCTAATTTTATGGTGCTTTAACAAAAAAGGAGGGTAGTTATGAACTAGTCCAGCCAATAGACTGTCCTTATGTTATGCTTTCTTACTTCAGTGAGTGTGGGTAACTTGGTTTCTTCTCCTTCCTGCACTTAATCCTGAGTCCGCTTGTCACTTTTTTTCATTTGCTCACATAAGTTTTGCCTGCTAAGACCAACCAAGAACTGAGATCAATTTCAAAGACCTGGTAGAATATTATTAGTGTGGTTGGAACTCAAATGCTAATGTGACAGAAGTGCCAGTAAATAATATATTCTCATTCACTAACAGTTATGCTTAAATTCAGAAAAATCTTAAAGATGTCATTGAAAAATAGAAATAGAAGTAAACCGTTTAAATACAAAGGTTAGAACAGTATATGTATCCTATTTTTACAATAATACACAAACGAAATGCTGAGAGATCTCTTACTGTTTCCATGGATTTTGTCTGTAGTTTATTTAGCAATGTAGACACACGTCTAATAAAAAAGATGCTGCATAAACCATAGTCCAGGCTGAATGTGCTTCTGTTTTTGGTTTAGGTAGAAATGTTTTTTCTGGCTGCGTCCTTCATACTTAGGTCTTCTTACAACAAATGGAAAGCCCTTAATTGTACCTAAGGGAATAGTTAATCTACGGTGGACATATGGTGGACAAAAGCTGAGTCTAGTAAATGAAAAAAATTATAAACAGAAAATGTGTGAATGTCTGCACAGTCTTGAGAGTCATGGGAGATATTGTGCTGTTGCATTTTAGCTTGTTATAAGTTATTTTGCTATTCTTTTCTGTTATGTTAATAGAAGTCAGTGCAGGATAAAATATGCGATTAAAAAAAACCAACCAAACAATTTCTTATCTATTTTATTGGATTGAAAAAAATACCTGTTTTTAAGATAGCACAGAATTTATTTTCTTTGCAAGTGTTCCTGCTCCCATCTTTGCCACATGCTGTAAATGCAGTTTAATTTCACTAGTGGAGTGAAGCTCTCTGAAATTTTTAAAAGTTATAGCTTCTGATTGGGGGCAGTTAATCAGTGTTAACCCTGAACAGCTCTTGGGCTTTATGGATTCAAGCATTATATGTGGTTGCACTGCTCCAGCAAAAGGTTAAGTATTAATGGAAAATGTTCACAGCTCTTTTACTCAAAGAAAACATGTTACTTGTAAGTTTTCTTTTGATTTTACTTTTACAGTTACATTGAATGTCTTCATTCATTTAGCCATCCATAAAGCAAATATTGTTGCACATGCAGTGGATAATAAGTCTTTTTAGGACTACTTGTGTGGTATGTCACAGATCATTAACTGCAAGTAACCACCTGACTTGAGGGAAGTCTGGAAGCATCATTACAGTGAAATAGGCTTTTATTTCTGTATCACTGCAGCACATTGATTTGTAGGAATGTCTCCATTAGCTACTGTGGAAATATATTCTCATATATTATTATTGAAGGAAGTCGATGATAGAGGATAACCAATGTTCAGGTGTGAATAGGACAGTAGTACTCAGATTTTGGACAAAGTGGGGAAAAGAGACAAGTGCTATTGTAGCGTTATTTTCAATTTAAAACCTAGATAAAACTAATCTTTTTTGTAATGACTCACGGTTTTAGAGTCAGACTAATAAAATATAGTAACAGTTGCACAGTATTTATGTGTACACTACAACTTTAACTGCAATGTATGCAGTAACTGAGTATGTTTACTACTCTGTACAGGCAGAAAGTGTGGAAGAGAAGTTTCTTCCTAACCAGCAAGGAAGACTTAAACTTTCTCTATTTAGTTCAACAAACCCTAAAAATTTAAGATTTGTATCGGAAGTAACCAGTAATTATTTCAGATCCAATTAGAGCCTATTAGATAGGATTAGAGCCTATTAGATAGGTTTTGTCAATTTGGAGGACAGTCATAACGGATAACCTCCATTAATATGTTTAACAGCAGTTTGTAGTATGCAAAATACAATTCTGACACAATGTCCTGAAAATACTTTAGAAAACTTGAAGTTCTTACAGAGAGTAAAGTTAAGATAATACTGTAGGATTATCTTGCTACGTTGATCTTTTGCAAAGTAATTTGCTGTGAGATCCCATCTCATCCAGATTGGTATTTTTAATGCTTAATTTTTTTTAACAGTGTAAAATGAGCTGTACCACATTTTCTGCATTCTTTTGTTCAGTGTGGGGAATTGGCTGTAAGATAAAAATTGCAGTTGGTTATGTAGATATAAACGTGGAGCAATTCTAGTGACTTTATTTGGGCTGCTCCGAGTTTACTTTGGTATTTACATGACTGGCTCATAGATTGTAATATTCTTGTGGATTACTTTTTTTATACATACCATGTGTTGTTTCTTTTTCATTAAATATCATCCAATAGGTTTACTTAATTTTGTATGATAATACTGTAGTTGTATGTGATGATAGAATCCATTAATATTTTGAAAAAAAAAATATATATATATAAGAGAAATAATATTATCTTTTTCTGAGACTAAAGAACCTATTCTTAAGCATTCCTACATTTATAGGATAAAAAATCATTTGAACACTGTCATCAGGCTTATTGCTCTTTTTTTTTTTTTTCAGATGCTGGACAAACAAATTCAGAAAAGGTGTAGGCTAAATAGCCTAGTGGAACACACAGAATAGTAAACTCTCTTAAGAAAGGCTTGCTTTTGGAAAATACTAGGAAAATTATTTTGGAAAATCATTATGTATATTGAGGGCAACTTTAAAATGCCTGTTTCTGAAATCTTAAACATTTTTGTGGTGGATAAGTTAATTTAGAATGAAGGCTGGAAAAAGGTTAAGATTTGTACTGATAGTGCACCTTTGATACTATTGCAAGAAGAGAAGAGAGACCCTCAGTTGCTAAATGTTTACTTTATACATTTACAGGAGAAGTTTGTATGAAAATTCATGTGGCGTAGTCATGCAAAGGAGAAAAGCAGGGTGTAAGAGTTGTTGGTCAGGCTGTTAAGTAGGACTGTTCCTAAAAATGTTTATGTTCTGATGTCCACATAGAAAATTGTGGCATTCTGGAGTCTACTGGACACTCTTCAAAACCATTACGGAAAATCTTTAAGTATTTTGATCTGGAGATGCCATTGCTATATCATGGGAAGTGGGATGCTTGTGCTTTTCTTCCTGTTCTCCTACAGGCTGGGCTCCTTATGCTGTGGTTATAAGGGCTGTTTTTGTTTTTGTTTTGGTTTGTTTTTGTTTTCTCTTTGCCTTCCATGAATGACGTATCACATCGTCTTAGGTATGATAGGACTTTGTCAGAGTAATGTGTTACAAATACTGTCTGATTGGCAAATCCAGACTTGGGAGAAAACGACAGTGCAAGACAAACAAAGGCCCCTCAGACTGAGCACCATAGAGATATTTCTGAAACAAACTGTTCTCCTGGTTGGATTTTTTTTAGGAAGTTAGTTTTGTTTGGGAAAAGGAACATTTTTGAGCAGAAAAAGCAGTTTTCAGTTAAAGAAAAAACACCAACTAGTAGTTCTGGCTAATGATTCTGGACTTGTCCAGTTGCAGAGTATTGACAGAGTTTTTTTTTTATTTTGATCCACTGTTCAATTCTAAGAATGCTGTTGGGGTAGTTTATTTTAATAATATAACCTGTACTTGCACATATTAGGGGCAAAATAAAAGCCTTGTCTGGCTATATTGCAATTCTGTGAGCTTAAAAAATATTTTGAATGAAAGGTATCAACAGCTCTTTAAGAGGAATATTCAGTAACTATTCATCATGTTGTAAAGACACTTTCTAGAAAGCACAGTATAAGGAGTTATAAAGTATGCAATACAAGTACAGGCTGTAGAAAAGTTATGGGTTTTCCTAGAAGTTATTTATTGTTTTCTTTACTCTGTTAATTTTTTTTATGCTATAGTAACTGTAACTTTCTACAACACTACTGATGTCTATAAAGAGCAATTACTGAAAATATCTGTAATTAATGACATTTGAACTTGCAGTTGTTTTGTTTGTTTGTTTGTTTGGGAGGTGTTTTTAAAGTGAAGGCTTTTTACTTCTTAAGTTGTCCCAAGCTACAAAGTACAAGTAATGGAAACAATATAATGGAAGAATAAAGAATGATCATTGTAGAAATCTCTGCATTGCCAGCTAATACAGTGCAAAATTGATAATTATTAATTTTCTTGAACTGGCTTTTTAAAGAACGTACATTAAGAGCTTCTCTTCGTACACAGTAAGTTTTGCAGTTTAATTTTGGGAATGGTGCATCCAAAGGGTTTTTAGAGAATAGTTACTGGTGTAGTTGCATGTTTAAGTGGTTGATCACTAGAGCAATAATGCTGGTTTCTGAGCACAGCCAGTACTTTTTCCAGCTGCTTTATAGTGATATCTTGAAGCTTAAAATGTAATCTATATGGGTAAGCCACAAAAGCCACTATATATTAAAGCAGACTCTGACAGTAAATCAAAATTGAACAGCTGGCAACACTACTAAAGTCATAAACTTATTTATTAAAAAAACTAAACAGAAGAATTATATTAAAAAGAGAGGAATATGTTCTACAGACCAGTGGATATAGCTTAAAACCTGGAAAGTGCTGTAGATTAAGGGCCCAATTTATGAACATCTGTTCTGGCAGTTTCTGTAAGATTCTCATGTTCTTTACAATAAAAGTGTGAAACATGTTCCCCCCCCCTCCCCATACTAATCATGCTTTTCTGCAGTTCATAAAAACTTGCACTGAGCCTTATGTAACTGGGCCTGTCTGCTTTACGCACTTGCTGGAGTAATTACTATTCGTGAAAGAGTAAGGACTACAGCAACGTCACAGTCCCGCGGCATACAGTTCTCCTAGCTTGTTCCAAGCGGTCTTACAGACTTCAAAAGCACTGAATGAACACCAAAGTTTCCTTCATATATTTAGACTTAAAGTGTGGCAATGAATAATGCAGGCAGGCCACTAGAGAGCAAAACGGACAGAAAAAAACGTCTTGTACGTGGTCATGATGTTCTTGAAATGTACTTACAGCGCTGAAATGTACTTACAAATTAGCTGTTTTGCTCTAATATATTTCATATCTTCGGACATTTTAATAGTCACCAGAAATAACTGCTAACACCCCTCATCTTCTAATTTTGAAATAAATTATCCTATAATGAGTATTGTAATAACTTTAATAATTTTAATAACTTTGTTGATTGTGATATTTCCACTGAGTTCATTTTTGTCATATTGACAGCTGTCTGGGGATAAGCTTTAGGATGTTCTTGATTTTGCTTTGAGAGGGAACTGAAAAATAACGCATTCAAAACTGAATGTTTTGTTCCACAGTACTGCTGTTCCAGCAGTAGTGCTGTTTTGCCTTTGACATCAGTGTGACTAAGATTCATTTCAGAGATTTTAGCTACAAGCTCCTTTTTATAATCAAGTTTGACCCGTGCAGCACAGGTGATAATATTTTGTGCTCTAGTTCTTTCTTCATGTCTGGTGTTTAGATTGAACTAGAATAGATCATTGTGAAATGTTGTCGGTTTTATTCTCACCCAGTGCAGCATCTGCTAACATCCCAAGCACTGCTGCCATAAGGAGACAAAGTCAGTCTCCTTACAAAGTCAGAGCTTAGGAAACTGAGGCGCAAAGATACTACTGAGCAAATGCACAATAAAACCATTTTCTTTTCATTTGAACTTGATTAGTTTCACCACATTATGCCTTTGTTTATTAGGTTGGATATATGTTATTATAATTGTTCAACCTGAGGAGAACACTTCTAGTTTACAGCAGGGAAAATAGAGTATTTCTGGTATCCTTTCGACAAAGAAATATCGTATGGGAACGAGGGATTTTCTGTTTCCATGCCATCCACTTTTGAGCATTTTATAATGTGAATACATCCCTGTGGTCCTATTTATTGGGCATATCCATTTCTCAGAACATTTAGCCATTTTTTTTTCTTTTTTTAAGCTAACTTATGGAATATTAAGGAACTGTATTTCTGCCAAATCTTTATTGGTCATTGATAGCTCCTTTTGCCTTTTTATTAACTGATGCTATAATAATTGATTTATATGTATTTGTAGGGCTGAGGGGAGCGCTATTAGACAGCTAAACAAAAAGTTACTTTACTTAAAGTTACTTTTATAACCACTTCATAGTTATGAAAAACACAGTTAGGAAATTATTATTTTTTGGGTCTGTCTAATATGAAACATGTTTTGTTAGTTGGTTCACTGTGAATCATTTTGTCTGTCAGGGGTGTACAGTCTATTAATCTCAGTTCTCAAAGCATGCCTTCATTCAGAGAAGGTTCAGCAACATTAATGCTCTATTTGCTTTATCAGCATGTTTCCCTGTAGTGAACTTCTGTTTGTTGGGTTTGATATGTTGCAGTGCACAAATGTAATTTATATGCACCTGTAGAAAGTATTTCACGTGACCTTTGTTTCATTTTCAAATTGTGTCTTGGTTTCAGCAAGGGACTAACCCAATAGAAATCAAAGCTTCGTATCATCAAAGACGGTATCAAGTTATGTCCCTTAGGCAGGGGTCCGAGTTGTAGTGTGTTTATTGACCTGACTAGAATACTCTGGATTTCTGGTTTTGATTAGGTCAGCTGGTCAAATTTGTTGTGAATGCTTTACGTCTCATCCTTGAGTCTCTTATATGTGGGTGGACATGGGAAGGAACAGAGATCACTAAAATTTTCCACTTGCCTCCCTCTACTAGGCACTGCTGTCTGGGCTGGATTACTTCTCACTCTTCCTACGCTACTTTGTCCTTTCCATTCTCTCTACACCTAGTCCCTTGTACTTGGTGCAAAGGGAGTGCTCTTAATGTTGTTGCTTTTCTTTTTCATTCATAGATTGGCGCTTCCTCACCAGGTGTGGACACCAGGTTTTTGTTCTTTTTAATAGTATCTGTTTTTGAGAAGTACAGGTTGTTTTGCATACTTCTTTAGTATATTAGACATCTAAAAATTCTAGCAGCTTCTCTGGCTGAGTAAACTTGATAGATGCACTGTTAAGGTCTTCTGTTTTAAATAGTATATGTACCACTGCACTGGAAAAGATTTCTTCTGGAGCTGCTACAATCTACAGTGTATATAATCCATGGGAATTAATGTGGCATTTCCTTCATAATCCTATGAGTTTTCTGCCTTAAAAATATGTTTATGTTTTTCCTAAATGTTTGAGTAGAAAAGACCCTTAAAAAATACTGTGAAGATATCTAGAATTATTTTATTGTCATTGTGTGCTTTTGAACTTAATGTGTATATGTAGAACTATGTAGCTTGACATTTTTATTCTCCTTTAAAAAAAGGTCTATAGTGCTGTTTAGTAAGTAATATTAAACTTTCATGAGTTTGCCAGTGCTCAAAAATGTAGATAGCTGTCTGATGGGATTTTCAAATGTAGTTAAACCATTGCCTGGTTGCCCAGTAGTTGCTTTGGTGCTTTAAAATGTCCCTGTAGGCATGCCTGCTTGCATCTTTCAGTATCCCAGTACGTTTGCAAATCTGATTTAAAATGTTTAATTATTCCAAGAACAGATGTAAGTGCATGGGAAGTCAAATTCCTTTGAGAGGCAAAGCAGTAAATATATGGCAATATTAGTGAGCTAGTGCTGAGTTGTGTGTCACATAAGATGTATTTGGGAGTAATATTGGAACCTGTGAACCCACTTCATTCTGGAATTAATTTTAGGATTGCTCCGAGGGAAGAGCAGAGCAGATAGCCAAATTCTATTATATTTGCAAAATATGACAATTTAATTTTTGAAAAAATTTCTGAAGAAACATAGGGTTAACTTTCCATTAGCTAACAAAATCTCATAAGTGTGGTGTGCACTTAGTTTTGTGAAACTTACTTTGTGTGTTTACTCTGCCTCACTTCTTGTTCTGGAATTCTTTTCCCTAGCATCAGCACAGCTGCATCATCCATTTCCACGGTCCTTTTAACCTACGCTTTTAATTAAAAAAAATTAAATCAGATGCTGTTTAAAGCTTCCCGTTTAGTTTTGGGAAAATAAAAGTTCACATCTAGCTTAGGCGTGTGTGAACAGCTGTTAAAAGCCACAAGCAAAACGATACTTGTAAAAGTGGTGGGGGGAATTTTAAGAGCAAGCTGCCAGTCTGACTGTACCTTTCAATAGCTCTTCACTTTCAGCCAAATGGTTTTAACAATAATTTTCTTTGAAAAAAAAAAATCCAACCTGTGTTTTATAGAAGCAGCAGCCCAAGCAGTTAGGCCAGTGGTAATAGGAGGCAACTTGCCATTTCTCTTTAACTTTTTATGAAAATTTGCTTTGAATCTGGGGAAATTGCTCATTAGAGAGGTTGGAAGGGCTGATGTCCATCAGCGCCCACCCACTGTGTGGGTACATCTGTCTCCATCTGATTCTAATGAGGGGCCTTGTACACTGAAATTCCAGAGTTCCGAGTCTAGGCATAGGAGGGTAATACTTCACTTGCACTGTATTTTACAGGTATTATAGCCCTGTTCACGACCGCAGCATTTTAAAGTAATTATAGAATTTCTATTCTCAGTCTGAGTTACCAAATTTGGTTAATCTGCTGGATAGAAACATGCAAGGAACTTAATCAGATGCTGACTATTTAAAAGAAAGAGGAAAGACTTAGAAAGTTCTTTATCCGGTCCACAACTTTCAGAGGCAAAAAATAAAATAGATTTCCTCCAAAAACGCTTTGGCTTTACTGGTGGTGAGGGGCTACAGTGTGAAATACCCTGTGACCTAATACATTTATATATGTATCTCTAGAATTAGTATGAGAAGTTCTCTCTGGGCCTGTGATAGTCTGTTCTGTAAGCGAGGTGTATCCAGTGCAGCGCCTCCGAGACAGGCCTGCCCCGTCCCCCCACAGTGCAGCATGGCAGGGGGAGAATAAGTTGGCTTAGTTCAAGCTTCCCATGTCTCTATGCACTGGTACTCGTGCAGAGCATGCTTCTGGCTGTGGAATCGTCTTCATGCAGTTTGTAAGCCTGACAGATTTTTGGCTGTGGAACCGGCCTGGGCTATGTGTGGAATATGGATGTGAAGCGTCAGTGTGACAGAACAAGCTGGTGGTAACTCATGCTGAGCCACCGAGGTGAGAGGTCCGCTGAGCCACACTTTCTAATTAAGTCTCTTGACTTTAACATGGGGCAGCAGAATGATAATAAATGCTTTTCAAATCTCTGCAAAGCTGCAGTTTTTTTATTGAGGTTATTGAGGTGTCTGTTTTCTTTTAATCTCAGCGGATTATGGCCTGTGCTAACTGGTGCTGTCAGTAAAATGGCTTGGTATGTGTTGCTTTGTTGTACTGGTAGCTGCTGTGTTGGGGTTTCCACACTCATGCTATGCCTTCAGTATCACTTTTTTTCCCAAGAGTGTAGCCTGCAGTGTGCAGCCTAATGTTTTGTGTTTGAAGGCTCAGCATGGCTTTCGTTTGACATGGCTGTCTTTGCGGTATGCCAGTGCATTCTTTGCTTGAGCAGCTAGTGAAGAAGTATTGGGTAGCAGTGTTAACTCTATGAAATTATTTTGTCTTCACATCATTGTTAGCAAGCAAGAATCAAAAAGGTTGTTAATCATTTCCAACTTCTTGGCTGTCTCATTTTTGCATTGTTTAGTCAGAATTTTTAGTCAAAACTTTCCACCATCTTTTCTGAAAGGGAAAGAAGAGATGAATACAACAAACAAAATGCCAGATCAGTCATTTCTTCATTTGACAGTGAGTATCCCTCGTGCAGTATTGCAAAGCTCCTGTAGGACTCAGTCTATATTGGAATTAGAATTTTGTGTATACATTGCAGAATTATTCTCAAGAATTGGGAAAAGTTAAGATGATCCCAGCCTTCACAGTGCATATAGGAGAGCAACAACAATCAGAGGAATGGAACAGCTTTTGTATGAAGAGAGATGAAATAGTTGGATTCCTTGTCATTAGAAGAAGAGACAAATACATGTATAAAACTGTGAATGATGTGGAGAAGAGACTAAAGAACAATTATTTAGCATCTTGTCATGAGATTTCCTTAGTTTTTGAAATTTTGTTAAACAGCAAGCCTTAAACAGATTAAATTGTTTTCTCACATGGTAAGTAATTAAACTGTGAAGGCCAAATCACTGGCTGTTGTAAAAGCCATGCACGTGGGTTCAGAAAGGGACTGCAAAGATTTGGGAAGGGTTGAACCACCAGTGGCTAGTAAATATTTCAGCTGTATTTGTAGCAGGTCAGAGATGTAGTATCAGGCTGATGGTGTGTATCAAGGAACAGTCTCTGTATTAGCTTATTATTTGCTCATGTGGCTTTCTAAATATCTGTTACTGACTGCTCCATGAGGCAGGTTACTGACTGGGTAATACCAGACCTTCAAATATCAGATATAAAAAAAATCATGTATATATTCCTGACCTTGAGCAGTTACAACTCCTGCTCTCCAGCCCCTCCAGCCTTCCCCTGTACCTCCAAAATAACCAAAACAGCCAACAAAGCCAACCCACTCACTGTTTTGCCATTCAGTGCCTTACATTGTGTAGCTGAATTTATATATATTACTTTGTGGCTGGTTAGTGGGAACAATTGAGATAAGTGAATCTGGGTTCTGGCTGATGTTCAGTGGTCTTAATTGTTAAATACAACAGTTTTTGGATGAAATAATTAAGAAGTTTGTGGGCTAGAGAAAGGAACTGTATATTTCACTAGTGATTAATATTACGTCCTCAAGTTCTTTACGGTATCTGCTCTGAACACATTCAGCTGTGGTAGGTACTCAAACTCTTCTGAATACCCAGCTTCTTGTCTATAACGTGTTAAAAATGTTTGTTTCACTGAAAAGATCTAGAAACCTAATGTGTTGTTTAATACATTTTTATAAGTGTTTTTGATGGAAGTATGTTAAATTGTAGCCTAAATGGATGTCTAACCATTAGCTAAAGTCAAAGCGTCTTTGCCATCCTAATTCTGAAAATTTCAGCCATGGAGATTATGCCCTCTTAATATATTTTAAAAGAGGAGTGTATTAAGTGATAAAGAAAATAAGATATTATCAGGACTGTGCTAAAATTTTCATAGATAATATGTTAGGGTTGCATACCCCAAGATATTGTTAACTTCTTGACGCATTCTCCCTTTCCTTTTCAAACCTAGCAAAGGAAGTGTGGCTTATCATTGAGGGTTCCTACTTATAAAAAGTAGAGTGGGTTTGCTGAACTTTCCGAGGTTGTGACTGACCAAAATGATAAGGCAAAACACACTTACAGCATCTAAATTCCCCTGTAAGTCAGATGCAGCTGATTGCTTTTTTCTAACTTCAATAGAAATTGAATGAGGCAGAAACTCTTAAAATCCTCTTTGCTTTTAGAATGATTTAGGAAAAAAAAAGTTTTAAAAAGTTTCGAAATATAAGTCCCAGATGAACCTTAACTTGCCTGCTTAATATTTTCATATAAAAGTGATTCCTGACCAAAAAAAAAAAAAGCGCATACGTGTGAAATTCAACTGGTCTCAGTGTCTCCACAACACTCAGACTCTGAGAAGGTGATTTCACAACTGATTTAACCCAGTTTTGCTTTTGTCAGCTGTAGGCATGGTAGTACTGCACAGAGAGTTCAGTTCATTGATCCAACCTAAACTGAACGGAACAAAGGAAGGAGCTCTTATTTGAATGAACTTATGGATTTATCTTGTGCTGTGGTGGTGCTGTCACATGAGAAGGTTTGGAAATGCTTGGCCAGCAGCAGAGGGAAAGCCGGGACCATCCATTTGACTTGCAATTAGCTTAAACTGCTGAAGAAATGACCACTTTTCTAACCCTAATTTCAAGCTAGCATGAACAAGCTAGCTACTGAACATTTCTTGAAGTAGGTTTTTTTTTGTGGGAAACTAGCAGGGTCTGAGGGAATAGGATTGCTCTGCACAGCCAGGTGGCCGAGGTAGTTCGGAAAAAGAGTATAGAGGCTGCTTTGTTAAATCTATAACAATTAAATAATTTACAAAGTATTTTTCTTATGTCTTTGGATCCTGGATTATGTATTAATACATAATTACATAGCTTTTTAAGTCTTAGACAAAGTTTGGGTTTTTGTTCAGTCCCTTGTAACTAGCCTGATGAGTTGGTTCCCCTTGCTCATCTGGGACTGGTTAATACTGTAAAGTTGCAATATAAGTGTACTCTGTCTTAGTTTATCAACTAATTGATGTTTTTAGTTTGCTTAGAGAAATAGTAGATACAAATACGGCAGAAGATTTTTTACATTTTTTTCTTCAGTATATGAATCAATTATAGTTTTCAGTTAAGTTAATGAATTTTTGGACCGAAGTGTTCATATCATGATAGAAATTTGTCAAGAAGAAACAAGCTATATGCCCATTCTACCTGGAGATGAGAACAGCTTTTCACATACCATCATGAATCCCTTACTAGTAGATGTATTGAATGAAATTATTATTGTTATTATTATTATTATTATTTGCCTGGGTGACTGCTTAGTATATTAAAATATGTGAGATAGCAAATGTGAAAGATTTGTACAGATCTATGTCTACTGCCTGATCCTATTGTTGAAATATAAATAGTCTGAATTCAGTTCTTTGTAGCCTTTGAATTGCCATAGATTGATTTAACAAATAGCTCATAAATTTACTATCAACGATCTGAATATGTTTGATATTATTTTCTCATTTTATAGTTAAAGTATATTATGTTTCTTTACTAAGCAGTTTTACTTTTTTCTTATAAAATCTTTCTTATAAAATTTTTCACTGCCGGTTGAAAACAGGTTGGCTTGTTAATAATTAGTTACAAAAGCTTCCAAATGGAAGAAAAACTGGGCTGCTGTCAAGGAGGATTTGATACACATGGAACAGTTAAGCAGTAATAAATTGCTTAGTAACTGAGTAATTTCACTCAGATATGTGCCAATCTTGCATCTACATTGGAAAAAGTTTGGAAGAAGAACTGAAGTGATGTTTTAAATTGCTTAATGCTGGAGTTTTATTATAATAACAATAATACTGACTTGGACTGATCTTTGAACATTAAAGGCTTGTTTTTATATCCTAGTGAATGATTTCATGTTCATTTATAATTTTTGTTGTGGGAGAGCTCCCAGAGGGGTATGTAGGAGAAGCAGTAAGTGTCTCCAACCCATTATTACATCTTCTGGAAGCAACAATGGAATCAGGCATGGAAGGGCCCTGGAGGTGACCTGGGCTGGCTCTGTTAGGAGCAAGCAATTCAGAGTATTGGATGAAAGCACCACACTCAAGTTTTTTAACATGTCTGTTTGGCCTGAAATGAACAGAAATATACCTGGAGAAACAGTCTGTATAGATGGATGCAGCAGCGGCCATTAAGAATGCTGGAGTGGCTCCTGTGAGGAAGTGTTATTTATTAGGTCAATGCTTTTTATAGGAGGAAGTGTCTTATTAATGGTTCCTTTCCATGTCTTCATAAAATACATTACTCTGAGATTTGTTCCTACCCATTCTGTTAAGAAAACTGTTCCAGGAAGTGCTATGTAAGGATAAAGCGTTTACCTTGGTGTTGTAGTATGTCTGGACTTCCTATTTTTGGAAGAAATGACCTGTACAACTGTACCTTGCTTACAAGATGCTGTAGAATGCTTGAATATAGGCACAACTGCAAATGTGCCAAACACTTCAGTGTAATAAAAAACCAAACCAACCAACCAACCAACCAAACAAAAAAACAACACAAAGAACCATGTAATCACAAATTGCATCTAATCTCTTAATAAGGAGATACCTACTTTTAATAACATGAAAGATTTAATTTTCTGTATTCAGTAGTGAGACTGACTTTATTAACTTGCCTGCTCGTTTGAATGCTGACAGGAATTCAGCCCATCAGAGTTCCTGAAGGCTCTAGTTCCATGGTGGTTGGTTTTGTGATAAAGCTGGTTTACAGCTTGAAGTTAGCACTGGTACCCCACAGGAAATCAGATGGGTGACTTGATCTGGGTTAAACAGAAGATAGCAAAAAAGAAATGGCTATTTTTAACATGGATCAGCTCATTGAGCTTCATAAGCTCATACAAGCTGTGTGGCCTCGTAAGCTGGTGAGAAGAGAGTACGTGCATTGTGGCGTGAGGGTGGGAATGAACAACCAAGAGTGAGACAGGACAGTGATATTTGTTGAGCTTTGGTGCTGACGTTGGTTTGTCTTGAAACTGTGGCCAGAAACTCTTGTTGTTGCCTGTAGAAGACAGATGGGAGTGAGTGACTGCAGGTAGGATCTAAGAAACACAGAAGTCTTCAGAAAGATCCCAAGACCCTGAGCTGACAAAATTATAATGAAATTTATATTTGTTGGTTGTCAATCCACTAAATCTTTGTGAATTTCTGAATGATGAAATTATTTAGTAGCATTCTTAGCATTTAACTAAAGGTAATTATACCTTTTCCTGCTATTGATAAATTCAGCCATGAGGTAGTAGATACATCAAAATTAGTTAAAATATTTGAGAGATGAAGAGAAGCTGATCCATCTGTGGCTTGCAGATATATTGGACTAGCACCATCTTCTGAATGTTTGCTACATTACAACTTAATGTCTTCACTCAGGTATTAAAGACCACATTAAAAAAATCACTGAGCTTTGAATTTCAGTGATCATAGTACTGTAATACATTCCTTTTACACTCTATTGAGTTTATGAAATTGTTAAATTAAACCAAGATCAAGAACATCTCCACTTGAATTAATGAGAAATCCACATTTTTAAACACTTTGTTTTAATCTGTGTCCTAAAAAGCAGATCTAATATTACAAGGAGGGAAATTATTTTGTGAAGAAAGCTATTGAAATCTAGCAATTTGTCATTAGTAGTTCAACTCTATTGATATAAGCAGTTTCTAATGTTGTTTCAGTAATTCTGATTAAAAAAAGTTCATGCTGAATAAAAGCAGTTGTTGTTTTTCTGTCAGTAACTTTTGTTTCAGAGTGTTTGGTCAGTTATTAAAGTTCAGTGTGGGAAAATTGGAAAACTACTTCCAAAAATGTTAATGTGTAATCTAAAGAGCAGCATATGTTTTTGAAGTTAGTCTCATAGAAATTCATTTGCACAGAGGAGTTCATATGAACATTTAAAAATGCATATTGCAGTCATCAGTGTTAAAAATTTTCTTACAAGATTATGAACCAAGTATTCTGTACTTCTCATACGTTGTTCTGTGTTTCTGAGAGAAAATGTAGATTCTAAATGGCATAACTTTTTCTTTCAAAGTATTGCTGAAACACTGGCAATTAGAAAATGAAATACCATTTACAGCTTTTTTTGAGTGTTTATACTTAGTTATGTCGTTATGAAGGATGCTGGATATAAAAAGTGAAATATTGCATTTATTATTTGTAGAAACTTTTAAGTATGTGAGAAGAAATGCTGCAGCTGGAGTTCTAGAAATACGAAATAATTACTACAGATTTTTGTGCTGTATTTCAGTAGAGCTTCAGTATTTAATTAACAGAATTGCCATGTCCCTGAGATGGTCACCCTAATGCTATTATGGTATTATATCTAATTCCACTAGCCTTTTCATTGTCTAGTGCCAGTGTGTTAGAGTTGGCCGGAGGGGACTGGAATTCCAGTTCCTGTATGATGTGTTGATGCTGGGCATCCTGGATTATGGTTTGCGTGAGTATAGTTTGATTTGTTTTGTTCTGCTTTCTCGGCGTTGTTCAGTAAATAAGTCTTTCCTGACTGTGTTTGTGTGCCATGCTGGCCATTGTGCCTGCCCAGTGATTTCTATGGTTGAATTAATATAGCAAGGAAAATCCAGGTGGAGGTGTTCTTCTGGTCTGGCCACTCTCATTTCTTTTTATCTCCAGGAAATAGCTATTTATAAAGATGTTTGAGTCCAAATTAGCAGCTTTAACTTAATAAGGAAGAAGAACTAATTGCTATCAAAGTTCTTGTTGGCTCAAGGATTAGGAGACCCAGCCACAAGCATTAGCGAAGATGAAAGATGATTTAGTGCATAAAACGGTAAAATTATGGTTCAGTGAAACTTCATGTGATCTTAGGCAAGGCTTCAAATTTATCTTTTCATCAATGTTTCATTTTTCATTTGTAAAAATACGGATAGTCTTTGCCTAATTTACTTGGAAAAGAATTAGTCAGCAAATGATCTGTTAGTAATTGCAGAGCGCTTCTAAATGATGGTGATAAGGGCTGTGTAAGAATCTGACTGTCTAGATAAAAAACAACAGTGAACAAATGGTCTTTTTTCCTGGAGTAGTTTATAATCTTAGCACACATTTCATTGTGGAAAGTAAAAACTAATTAACCAAAGGTGTGAAAATAAAGAAGGTTAAAGCCCTGTGAGATGATGCTTTTGAGAGAGAGTGGCATCAATTTGCTCACACTAGGCTGTTCACTCTCCATAACACTATCCAGAAAAAATGTTTCATGTTCTTTCATTCACACCCGCACTTGATGTCTTAAACTTACCCTAAGGGCCTGCTTGTTTAGCTATGTACACTGCAGACAGTAAACAGAGGTACACGGTAAGTTCATCTGGGCTGCCGTGTCTACACCCTTTGTGACCAGGTTAATGCACTTACTTGGTCATCTCTTTGTTATGTCGCAGTCTGCAATACAGATATATCTTCAGTGCACTTAGTCTCACTGGAGTTGCAGGACGGGGAGATGCATTTCATCCTCCTCTTGCTTTATGTGTCTTTATGTTACCCTTGTAAAAGAAAAATAAATAAATAGGAGAGTCGTTCCAGTACTATTTTAATCCCAAGCTAATACTACAAGGTAGCTCAATTGCTATATTTGTTTAATAATATCTGTTTTGAATACTTGCTTCCAAAAACATCTTCACTAGGGGTAGGGATAAGGAGTTTAGGTGCCTAACAGTGGACATTGGATTGTAACTATTAGTGTAATCATAGTCTGTTCAAATGATAAATGGTTGCAAAAATTTCTGCCAAGAATGTATTGAAAAATAAAAATGGGAATTGTCTAACTGAGAAAAAAAATATGTATTCTCTTTAACTGTCTCTTCAAGCTGTGTCAGCTGATCATCAGCTTAGTTTTGAAAAGAAACTTTGGTGTATTTTTTTCCTCTTCACAATAAATTTTACTTTGGTATGAAAAGATGCCTGCTGTTTGTATTTGCAAAGGTTAACTTATCTTCTTAAAAATGACCTGTCAGCTACCAAACATTATACACGCTTGTTATTAGGTGAGAATCTTGTCCCACTGTGTCCTCCGTTGTCAGCTGCACTGGGTGTGCTGAGGTGGAAAGGCCTGCTTCTGGCTTTCTTTCATGTTATTTCCTACATCAGAAAGAACTATTAGGACCAACCGGATTTTATTCATTTATCTTTATCACATAAGCTCATCACAAATTTTGTGTTTTTTTATATGTTCTTCTTTGAGAGGAAAGAGAATTCCACATAAGCTCTGTACAAATAAATGCAGGCCCATAAGAGAGGTATGCCTGAAAGCAGGCAAACCTCACTTCATGGACAAGATGCCTTTCTGCTTTTAACTGAAGAGACCTGGGGATTGCACACCTTATATTTCCTGTATTAAGCATACATTTTTTTTTAGATTGTTTCTGTAGAAATTCATGTCTTGGATCAGAAAGAGCTCAGATCATAGATTTGACATTTATAAGGTTGACATACATGTTTGTTGATAATTCTGATTTTTTTTTAGAGGAGGAAGTGTTACAATGCTTTGTGTAAATCACAAGAGTTTTTAAGCTATCCATTTTTTTTCTTTCTGAAACCAGTGATTTCCTGTTGTAGCTGGAAATGTTAAGTATAGTTTTTTAAGTATTAAAGTACAGCACCAGCTATTATTATTCTGCCTTAGCAAGTCTTCTAATACAACATTTGATTTGTTACTACATCCTCATAGGGAAGCATCAGCAGCAGAGTGTACATGACAGTGAGAAAGTAAACACATGCTTGCAATCAAATTAATGTATTTCATCTGTCTTCAACTAATAACAATCTGTCATGCTATCTATCTGAGAAGGGGCATAAACAGTTTATTTTGTGTTTGGAATAACTTCCTGGAGGTAGTTAATGTGACACGTAGTTTGTCTGACATGAGTATAACCAGATCAACACTCTAGATGTTTTCTTGATAACCTAAAAAAATTACTGAGAAAATCTGTACTGGAACTATATTTATATTTCGTTGAGCTTCCTTAAATCAGACTAGAGGCATAGTTTTCAGGACTTCCATGAAGGAGTTTTCTTTTCTTGGCAGCTATACAATTTTAGTGTGAGAAAAAGATGGAAAGTATTAAAAAAAAAAAAAAACTACAAAATGTTGCAGTTTGCACTCTGGCATTTTGATTTTTGAAAATTAGCTGCTATATTAATTTAAAAGTACCAAATCAAAACTGATTTTTAAAAAGCTAGGTAATGTACAAAGTCTGATAATACTGCAGACTCGTTGCAATTGATTATTATTTCTGCACGATTCTGGTTAGTCTTATAGTATTATGTCAGAGATTAATTAGTTATAATTAGTAATAATATCAGATAATTATTGTAGCAGATAATTATTTACACAGAAAGAGCCTTTATGTCTAGAAAATGAAAGTGCACTTGCTTGAAGTTCCAAGTAACCCATTCAAATTCTCTTGAAAAATTAGGGCTTAATTAAATAGCTGCATCTTTTAGTGAGAAGGTTACTGGCAAGCTGGGCAATAAAAAGCTGGGGAAGTTCTTTTTTTTGTTGTTGCTTTTTTTTGCTATTTTATTCGGAGCGACGGCAGGGCTGGAAGAAAAGCTGGGTGGTATCGTCTAGTGCAGACGAGGCCTGGAGGGCTCTTGGTGGCCGGCGCTGTGGGGCCGACCAGGCCGGGCCCTGCTGAGGGGTCTGCAGAGCCCACTGCCCTGCTCCCAGCATGTGTAGGGATTTCTGCTTTATTGAATAGTGCACATCTCGGAGAAAGCCCCTTTATGTTCCCTTTCTCAGGCACTTTTACTTAGGTAGAGGCGAAGCAGAGCCTTCATGCTCTGCCTCAGCCGTGCATGCTGCGTGAAGACAATACCGTGTAGCACTGCTGTCTGCACTGGGCTGTCAGGGCTTCAGGTGCTCAGGCTAGGTTTGTTCTTAAGAAATCAGTCTGAAATTTTAACAGAAACAGGATGAAAAAAATGTCATATACAGCCCCCCCCCCTTTTTTTTTTTTACGACCCTGGAGTATTTTCAGAAGGGAAAATATGTACATAATTTTAAGCACATGTAAATCAAATTAATAAATTATTAAAGCATTTTACTTGTCATGTCTGTGTGGGCTAATCGTGATAGCTCATTATTTAAACATTATGTAATTGTATACCTTGTGTGAACAGCTGCAAATACTTTGCAGAAAGATTTATATTTCGTTTTTCACAGCACACTATAAAAGAATATATTTTTGTGCACTACCATAGATTAATATAGATGTTTACTCATAACTTTCAAACCACCCGTAATTATACTAAAATATAAAAGTTATGCATGATAATTATGGATCAAGATAGTTGTAAATTTATGTAAGTGTTAATACAAATTTTAATGGTAAATACTGTAATTATCAATGAATAAGTTCAGCTTAAACTGGAGAACCAGCCCTTTATAACAGATTCCCTCATAGGTATTACACTCGCAAGCTTTGAAAGTGAAAGACTGTCAGATTTGGGTGGAGAGGTGTCTTTTTTAACTGAAATACTCGGAACTCTAATGTTTCTTTTCATACACATGGTTTAGCAAGGTTAGTTATCACTGGTATTATCAACTGAAATGACTAAATAGTGCCTTATAGTTTGCAAGTATAATCTCAGGGTCCAGGAGAAATGCCAACAAACTATTAAACGTTCAGACTTGCTTAACATGCATAATGCATGCCACTCAGCTGTTTATGGCACTCTGAACAAGTACTGTCACTATTTTTTTCAGCTGCCTGGAAGTACCTGTAGAAGTTATATGTTTGTGTTTCTTCCAGACTTACCTGAAAGAATGATTCTTGAAAAAATGTGTGTTTTCTGACTTAAAGGAAGCTTCTAGTTTTACGTGGAGCTCTTCGTCAATGATGTTATGAAAGAAGACACTGGCAGTCCTCTGGGAAAGGGAGATAAATAGCAGAAGTAACAGCCTTTAGATTCTGCATAAATGATGTTCTGGTGTCTTTTTAAAGTATGTGCAGTTATTTGCTTTGGTGACAATATTTAAATCAAAATAAACTATTATTATTTGTGTTTTGAAAGATGATGAAACCAGAACATTCATCATTTCACTGGTTAATGATGCATATTTTAAAATGTTTACTGGCTTCCTGTTTTTCCCAGTTGTATTACTCTGTAAATTGTTATACATATTTTATTAATACCATAATTTTAGACAATACAGCTCTGGGATTTGATATCACACTTTATTACTTGAAGCATTACTTTATTACTTCTGGTGAGCTAATTATGTTTGTGGTAGTTCATTTCAGTGAACTAAACTAGTATTTATACTGCTTGACTATTGGGTTTCCACGTATAAGGTGTATTGGATGGAAATCGTAGAACCACAGAATATCCTGAGCTGGAAGGGACCCACAAGGATGATCTCTTGCTCCTGCACAGTGGTGTGAAGTGGCTTGTTGCAAGCCTCTGTTATCTTAGAGTGGTCTATACGTATAATAAAAATAGTGTAACAGAAACACATTTGACGTTAATTTGTTTACCTTTAGTAGTTTCAGAGTCTCAAGTAAAAATAGCAGAATTAATCAAGACTGAATTGCTATTGAACGGCTATGTGTGGTGGAGATTGTAAGACACTCATTTGTGTGTTAGCTAGCACTTCCTAGTGTCTTTGTATTTCCTTGCTGCTAACCAATAAAATCAGTTGTCTGGGGCTTACTCCTAAATACTCGTGTGAAGTTATATAAGAATTTGTCTTACAGTAGGCCAACTTATATTGTCTCAAGTGTTTGCTCAGATTTTTTTCAAATGTTATATATTTCTAGCCTTGCAGACAATCATTTAAAATATACATCTACTCTGTTTCCTTTTCTGTTTTAAGTTAGCATTGTCTCTCAGCGATGTATATCAGCAATTTGAAGGATGATGAAAAAGTTGTTTACATGTCACCTGAAGATAGGATCTAATCAATTTTCTCCAGTTCTGACTTAAACCTACTCTTTTATTCTTATCTTCTTTGAATTGTCATTTACTTTCCAAGAAGTGACAGTGATGATGTTTACATCATTTTCCTTATATTGATTCTGCAATTTTCTTCTTACCTGCTTTTCTTCAGGGATGTCTTGGAGGGAATATCTCTGGGACTTCTGTGGGAGATCCAGACCTCTCCCCTTGGTTCTCTTTTCTTTGTTCACTTCACTAGAACTCTGTTTGGTCTCACCTACAAATCAGAACTGAACTCTGCAGAGTTCATGAGAAGCAAGTCTTACAGCAAGTCTCATCCAATTCTGCAGCAGACTCTGATCTATTCTAGTTTCATCTGAGATCCACATGTATCTAGCTGAATTTATGAAGTTTCCAATCTACTTCCGTTGTGCCACGATCTTTATGGGATATCTGTGCATACTATATTTATAGATATGTTACTTAAGGAGCAGCAATTACCTGCAAGCTTTGCTTGAAGTGACTCTTCACACCAGACAATTTGAAGGTAAATGTTTAGTTTGATCCCTGAGAAACAAAAAGTTAGGTTCTTGACTAGGTAGAAACAGTTGCACAAGAGGAAAAATAAGACAATGGAGATAATTTTTGGAGCACATCTGGGAACAACGGTATTTCTGTAGTTGTCACACCAACTTTTAGTGTGTATTTCAAGAATAAAGAATGACCAAATGGCAGCAGCCTGTGTTGTTCTTAGAAGAGGACTTCAGTATGACTTTGGGGGCTGATGAGACCAAGACCAGGTTAGGTGAGGCCCTGAGCAAACTAATCTAGTGGGCAGCATCCCTGCCTATGGCAGGGGGGTTGGAACTACGTGATCTTCAAGGTCCCTCTTTCTGTCCTCATCTGGCCAGTCAGGGAAACGATACCGGGACCTTTCTCTCACTCCCGTTGGTTGTAATATTACTCTGCTTCTCCTGCTTTCAATTTTATTGTGGTCTATTACTCCATTTGATTTAAAAGTACTCCACTTAATGCAAATGTGCTAAGTGGTCCCTTTACAGCTGAGGAATTAATAATATTCTTGTACTCCTATTAGCTTTTAACTATTGCTTTACTTTAAAACTTTAGAGTTTTAAAGATGATAGATAAAAGAAATATTCGTGTTATATTCTGCAAAATTTACCCATCTTTTTTAGCTTTTTATGGACAGAAACCATTATTTATTAATAACACAGTTTGTATGCAAGTGCTTTAACTACGGTACCTGTTTGTAACATGTATGTATTTTAGGATTGCGATGTTTGTGAACAGATAAATCTCTTTTCCCTTTTCAAACAAAATCCTTGTGTCTCCTTTTGATATCTCATTGTGGATTTCTAGCCATAAACTTAAATTCTACTTGGTAAAAATGGAGCTATTAATTTCCTCTTGCTATTGTCTTCTCCCTTGTTCAGTTCAGATGAGGAGGATGATTGAACCATCTGGCAAGTAAACTTTTCTCTTGGCCTTTTTCTAAATGTTTGTGTTCAATCCATGTCCAAATCTTGCACATTCTTTCTTCGTGACCTTCATTAGATACGGCCTATGATAACTATCACAGTTAAAACGTTCTTCTTTTGCATTGTAATTGCTGAAATTCCTTCATTTTGGCAAATGCAATGTTATCTAGTCATTTAGAATATTCTGCAAGTTCATTTTCCTGGTTTGTAAAATCAAACAGTATTTATGTATATAATTCTCTTCTTTCTATCCAAAAGTTATTTGTCTTTGCCATTAAACTTTTCATGGCTTAAGTGCATCCTCGTTGTCATCCTTCATCCCAAAGATACCCGTTCCTGCTGTTAACTGGCTCATCATATCAGCCCATATTGGCCAGCTGTTTTTCTTTTTTTTCCTATGAATTTCCTACATTCCTTACAAACATCTATTCAGAAAATCGTTTTTCTTATCCAGATCCCTCCTACAGTCTTTTACTGTGATGTCTAAAAAAAAGAAGCTGGACAAGAGTTATCTCCTGGTAACCAGGAGTTCTGCCTGTTTAGCTGACCAATGTCAGATGTTCAAAAAATCAAAACAAAAGAAAAAAGAAAAGGACTGGAGGGTAATTATTCACTTCATTTTAGCTGATCTTCAGTGACTCTCTATGATTATGCCCTTAGCCTGTGGCAATGCAAGGTAATTTGAGTTAGCATAGTCGTCCTTCATTGACTGCAAACAGCAACTTTTTATAGTTAAATATTTATTAATGCTTGAAACCCTTTTCTTGTACTAAAACTGTGCCCTCTTTCATTGAGGGCTAATGTAACATGAATTGCCTTGCATTTACTGTGGGCTGAGAGTGTGCACATGGACAGTTACCTGGCAGTTATCTAGCATAACACTAACTGTACAGTTCACAGCAGACTGCCCATAATTCAGAAGGTATGAGCTGAAATACTCCTAAGTGGGGAGAGGGACTGAAAATTGCACGAAATTCAGAAATGCAATTTCACTTTGATTTTCACTTCCAGTCTGTTAGATTCTGGGATCATATGTGCTTTAATTTCTCTGCTATAGTAAAATATATGCTCCACTGACAATATATTATTTTTGATATTTGCTTGAATAGAAAATAGGAAGTATTTGGGGATATGATTTCCTAAATGGCAGAGGCATTTTCTTCTTGAAAATTCATTTACATTTCTGCATGCTCCTGTGTTCCTCTGGTCTGTATTCTTTCCTTCTTGGGGAAGAGATTGTAACTTGTAAGTCTGTAAGCACAAACTCACATAAGTATGCCATGGTATCATCAGATACCGTGTAAATATGATCAGTGGGTGTCTTTAAATTGTAATTGTGTGTGGGTTTTTGGAGTTGTGATATAGTTGAAGAAATACAATGATGTGAAATTTGGAGGTGGGGTTAAGGTTCTTCAAATGAAAATAAAGAAAATATTTATTGATTGATTTTTCCCAAAAGATTAATCTTACTGTTGTGCTTTCCAGGCTCCACTTAGCATAATATATAAAGAGTAAAATTAATAGTTAACAATGACATGGTTTAGACAGAATGCTGCGCTTTTTTTTTTTTGTTTTGTTTTCAGAAAGCGTTTCAACAGAGGCTCTCTCCTGGTAGTTATTTTTAAAGGAAAAAAGTTAAGTAGCTGTTACACAGACTGCATGAGTTTTTTTATCGACTTTGAGATTTAGCTTAATAAATGTATTTGTTCTTCCTATTTTTTGTGAAACTGTATAACCTACATTTAGTATTATGAAATACTGTACTACAAACGTTCGTGTTAATAGCTTAGTATTTTAGTCCTTCACAAATTAATGCCTGTGGTAACTGGGTGATTTTAGGCCTGTTCTTGTAAACAAGGCCTTACTGATGTGCAAGGAACAGTAATATGTGGCAAAAACTCCACATTAACCAAAGTAAGCAGTATAAATGGGGTATAGGAATCCCCTGTTAGACTAAAAATCTCCAAGAGAAAATCTCCAGAGCCTACAAATTAAAGACCTCCAATATCATTTTAAAATAAAGCCTTTTATGTAGTATGAGAGCATTTTTTCAGCTGATAATCAAATGACACTATTATGCAGGCTTACTAGATTTGCAAATTTACAAGTTTTTACAAGTCAGTTGGGTCCCTTCCTCAGGAAATCAGTTTAAGTTTTTTTTTCCTGTATTGACTCAAAGAGCCTGGTTGTCCTTAAATCCTTCTGAATATATTTGCCTTATAATTTGACGGCATTGAGTCAACACCCTTATAGGAACTGTAATGCAATAAAAAGAGAAACTGTTCAATATAGTTTCCAGTTACCTTAGGATCAGATTTGGAGAAACTGGAATGTACACAATAAAACCTGTGCGAGACTTGAGTTCCATGTTATGTTGTAAGCAACCAGGGCTTTTCAACAGAAAATACCATTTGAAAGCTTTACCCTGCTTCCAATGGTTATAAAATGATAAAAATGAAAATGTGTGAGACTCTTGAAATACGCATTTTACTATTCTTAATTTTTGGAACCATACCTTTGTGGTATTGAAAACTTCATGTACAAGTAAATAAGCACATCAATGTTTTTATTCAGGTCTTTTTTTATTATAGTGAATGTTTTTGCTCTACCATTTTCTGCAATAAAATTCTTTACAACTCATTTACATTTTTTAACTTAGAAAAAATATGTAGATTCAGCTGTACTTTGTGAACTCTATTTTAGAAGAGTCTTTAGATTACAATGGATATCCAGCATACATCATGCGTGCAAATAGAATGCACACAATTTAATTCAGTCTTGTTTTTTTTTTTTCCATGTAGTTAGCAGGAAAGTTTTTACAAATTGCTTGTGTGAATCCAGAAATAAATTTGTCCTTTAGTTCAGATATGAATTTGTTGCATTTGATTGCACAATTTTAATTGTGGTTTCATTTTTATTTATTATTATTGTTTTCTGACATAAGATTATAAAAAGAAATGTGCTTTTGCATACATCTGCAAAGAAAAAATACATTTGATGTATTTCCAATGAATATATTTTCTAAGACAGGTAACTAAATAAATGGTCTCTACTATAGTAATTTATCTTTTTTTGCACTTGCTTTTAGTTGATTTGGAGCATATGCGCACAGTGAAAGTTGACAAGCACCAACGATTTTGTCAAGAAAACAATTTCAGTAGCCATTTCGTGTCGGCCAAAACAGGAGATTCTGTAAGTATGAAAAATAAAGTCCTTGTAGATTTTTATTTTTATTTTTTAGAAAGCTGTTATTCTGAAATATGATGTAGCAGTTTTTATTATACTTCACATATCGAACACTGAAGAACTCTGGCTACTGCAGGTCCTTTTTGCCAGCCTGCTTGCATGAAAATAGATCTTTTTATGAGTGTGTATGTTCTTTACAGTGGCTTCTCATCTGATTTGTGGTTTGAGGTATAGATCTTAATATGGAAATGCTCTGGCTTATACGTCAGAATGAGAAATGAGACCTGCTGGATCTCTGCTGTCAGCCTTTAGCTAAACATATACCTTAGTTCCAGGTGAAGTTCCATCTCTAGAGCATCAGTACAGAAACTTTTAATAGTCAATAAAATCACAGGATCCTGTTATGATCAGTTTTTAATATGGGTCCTGAGCCAGGAGTCATTCTGTCTGTGGGTCCATTGAAATTTGAACATTCTGGTATTTGTAATGCTTTGCAGAGCACATTTTTGAACAATCATTTGACTCTGACCTAACTGGCATATTTGTTTTAGTTGGAAGTGTATGGAAGAAAAGGTTCTCTTTCAGTTGACTGTATCAGTCAGATTAAATCATGTTGTATTGTTTTGCTTGATTTCTGTCATATGCCCAATGACATTGTCATTCCCATGAAAAAAAAAATCTGTATCTGTCTCAGTAATGTTATTTATGACAACATAATTTGCTTTATTTTAATGTTATTGAACGGTAAGACCATGTTAAATTATACGGAAGTACAGTTCTGTAACACATGTGGACTCACTGATTGTCTTAAGATCTTTGATGAAAGATCATTTACTTCTACAATGGATTGCCAAATTTTATAAGTTAATTATTGTGTTATACTGCTGATACAAGTGCAGTGAATCCCGATTCTCCTTAGAATTTGTGTTAAATCTTTGGCATAATTTTTTGTTTAAATGTGAAAATGGCTATTTATGCTTGAAGAAGAAGAAAAATTTTATAATACTTTACGCAGTGAAGCTTGCATATGTTAAAATCTATTTATTTCTCAAGGAGACAACAGTTTGGTGGGAGCTGGTAGTAGGAAAACCAGCATTTTTTATAAGATTGATATAGTTAACATTATAAATTATGAAGGAATCTTTATTATGTCATTTTAATTGATTCATGAATTGCAGCAGCATCCCACTATATATACTGATTATACTTTTTAACTTGCTGTTTAAAAACAAAAGTAAATCTGAATATACCTAGAAAACATTAACCAGAAGTTTCTGTTTAAATGGCTACTAACAAAAGAAGCTATGAGCTATAGTTTACAGTAGTTCATTTTGAGTTTTGGTATAGATTTGAATTAACTCTACCTACCTACTACTGCACACTGGCTTTTCAAAATCTTCGTAGTTAATATATTTGGGTAGTTGTGTGGAAAAGACAGGGTGATTTGCCAGTGATTTGAGACGAGGCCATCAGTTAAGGTAGATGAAGTGATTTGTTTGGTTTACCTCAGATCTTTCCAACAAACTCATTTGCAGAAGATAATTTTATATACTTAGAAAAACCCAAATGTCTCCTCAGAGGAGAATTGATCTTCATGAAAGACTTGCTGCAGCTTAACCATCTCACTGTCCATCAAACTGCCTACCTAAAGGGCTGAGCTCACACCTCATGTTTTTGTGAACAAAACATCCTCATGGTAGGTGATCTAGTTTAGTACACCTGAGAGCCTGGTGCGGGTTAAAGTAGGTCTCTGGAGAAGGTCTGCCTGCTTCAGGTTGCCTTCCTTGCTGTGTGGGTGCTAGTAAAATAGACCAATACTAGACCAAGGAGGGCAGAGAAAGAAAAATGATTTTTGGAAGCTACTTTGGCTTGTTGGTTGTGCCACGTATGTGCTACCAATTTCCATCTGAGCTGTAAGAAAAGACTGCATGAATGGTATTTTTATTTGACTTTTAATTGAAAAGGAGTATAAGCACTTACACAGGCCTTACCTTTTGGGGGTGGTGTCTGTACGATGAAAAGCAAGGTATGCTGGTGGGTTAGATTGTGTGCACCATGGCACAGCCACGTAGGTAGTAGCTTGACAATGCAGTGAGTTCAGCAGCAGTACAATCGTAAGCTGTTCCTGTTTAATATCTGTTGTGTTCTTTAATGTGATTTAAAATGCAGCTGCCTAAACAGTAAGATTGGTGGACTGTATTGAGATGAAGTAAAGGAGTTATTTAAGATATCCTTGCCTCCCAATGTTATCTGTCAAACCATGTTTGAAGTCTAACTCTGCTAGGCTGCTTCATGCCACACAACATTTTGCTTATTTCCTAAATACTTCTGTTCAGTATAACACATTTAATGTTTTGTAAGGCTCTTGAACAAATGTATCATTGCTTGGCTTTCGTGTTCATAATGTTTTTAAAACGTGTGCAGCAGAGATTTTGGTGATATTGATGCACAGTTCTGTTGTTCTTAATTTCAGAAATCTACATCTCTGTTGCACAATACACCGGTAAAATATTTTTGTGCTAAACATTAGTGAATACCCTTATTCATATTTTATAGCACTGAGAGTGGTATTTGAGAGGTGGGTTGTGTAAAAGCTTGTTTAAACTTAGGTCTCTGGAGGCAGAGTAGAAGTGTTGCCTAACAATCTAGCATACTGTTCATTCCTCATACCATTGTTGAATTATTTTCTCCAATTTTTAAACAAAATTGAAAGTACCAGATGAGGTTATTTTCAGATCTGCTTTGCACAGGTCATAATTTTGTATATCTCATTGTTTACAGTTCAAGAATGGTTTGATATATTTGAAAGAACTTTGAGGATGTCTGTTTTTAATCATTTAAATGCGATTTAATTTTTTTTTTCCCGTAGGTCTTCCTGTGTTTTCAGAGAATTGCTGCTGACATCCTTGGCATCAAATTAAACAAAGCAGAAATGGAACAATCACAGGTGATTTCCACAAATACATGTTTTTCCTTAATATTTTGCTTAGTATTTAGAAAAAAAAAAAACAAAACACAAATCACATTGCAAATTATTAACTGTCCTATAAAGCAAACTACAGCCATTGTTTTAGAGACAATTATTTACTTTTACAACAGCCTTTTAAAAACATTATCATTCTTTATTTATCCATCATGATAAACTTGCTGAAGTAAGAAAATGTATGTTCAGAAAATAATAATAATAAAAAAGTTCTAGATCTGTTTGTTTAAAAATAGTACATAAAAGTTTCTTAGAAATTAAAATGTCTCTACATGTTTGCATATACAGGTAGCATGGAAGATACTCTTCTATATACATGAATTACTGTACACTGATGTCAGATACAGTTTTTATGACAACCCTTTTCCTTTTTAATTCCTTTACATATTAAATTTCATTTTAGAATACTACAAGCTTAAATGATAGAAGGCATAAATTGTGAATGGAAATCTTCTAAATCAATGTTCAGTGTAGAAATACAGGAAAAAAATATTATTTGTCAATCAGAGTCAGGAATTAACTATGTCAAATCCTTTGGTTGGTTAATCTCAGATTTTAGTCTTCATTGTGTGCCTATATAATACAGGATAAGGATACTTTCCTCAGTAGTGACTGCTTGCCTCAGGGAAAGAATGTTGATTTTTGTAAGAGCACTATTTCCCATTTTATTTCTGATCTGCAGATGAGAAATGAATCCTGTTCTGCTTCAGTATACCCATTCTCAACAGCATACATACCTGTGGAATCACGTTTGGATAGCTATTGTGGCTCCCTGCCATATGAAATTATTTTTCTCACCATACCAGTCCCAAATAATCTCCCCCTAAGGGAGTTGTGTAGTTTTCTTCCCTTGGACTTTGTGTTTTGTTCGTTGCAGTGAGTTGGGGATTTTCTACCATCTCCTCTGCTGTATGGAAGGGCTGAGAGAGAGGACAGTGCTTCCCAAAAATAGGTGGGAAGGTCGTTAAAAAGGATGCCCTTCATTCTCTTATATTGGTTAGTAGTGAGTGAGGGATGTGAATGCAGTGATTTTACTGTGCACACATGTCAAAACCCTGTTGCATGTCCTGCTTTGAACTGTAACAGCTTTTTTCTTTAAAGAGTATTTCATGTAATTGTTGCATGCAAAATAGCTCTAATGAGGGCAGTTTTATAACCTTTTAATTTAGTGGGGAAAAGATGTTTTCAGTATTTTTTTTTTAATTTGAACTCTGATTAGCTGCATTTAATAGAGTTTAAGCCATTTATTTAATATCAGGGAGTGTTCAAAAATGTGTTAATTGTTCAAATAAGCAAGCAAGCAAGACATTTTCCACTATAACTCCTTTTTCCTTACCACCTCCCTCTTCCTAGTTCCTGCCTCTAAAAATAACTTTGCTGCCAGGAAGATTCTATGTGCATAGGTTTAAACCAAAAGGGTTTTACATAAAACCAGTTTCAGAAACCTCAGAAACAAAGACTATACTACTGAGGCAACCTTTACTATATAAGGACATTTAAGATTACAATACACTTATTTTAAATTTATTTATTAAACTAAAAGGTGGCTGAGCTGCTGGCATAGTATCCTGGAATTGCTACTTGCTGTTAATATTAAAAAAGTACTCCAAAAAAAAGTCAAGTTTACTTAACAAACAAACAAAAAACAGCACAAAACACTTCTTGTGTATACAGGTTGGTCTCCTGCTTTTTGAAATATACAATAAATATGTAATTTCTGAAAGTGTTTCACCATGACAGTGTTTACAATCATTGTGGAAGTGGTCAAGAAAACTGTATTGCAAACAGTAAAATGGCAAAATATACTTAGAGTGCACATCTAACAAGTAAAGCAAAAAAGCTTCAAAAATGTATGATTTATAAGTAGAGAAATATGGAGTGTGTCTTTTCAATATTCTTTTACTACTAAGTCACCATCTTTCTATTGTTCTGAACCCTATAATGGTTACTACATAAATAATGTATCACATAAATAGTTCTTTAATTTTTCTTTGGCTGTTTAGCTTGCATTGGAAGAGTAGACTCAGATCTCTTGTGCTGACTGCTGTTGTGTCCTCATAACTCAGGTGTAAACTTGTAGATAGGTATGAAAATGCCTTCAATTATAAAGAGAAGGTGAGGTACGAGGTTATACAGAATATTGTAGCTTTCTAGAGAAAGTGTCTGTTTATAGGTTCTTTTTAAGGTAACTGATACTGGCTTCTTCCTACCTTAGTATAATAATCACAATTTTTAATTATGTTGACCAGATCAATGGAATATGCAATATGAGGGTAGGACAAAGTTGATATTAAGCAATTTACAGTAGCAATAGCCTCTAAATAATGTTCATAATATAAATACTCACTGTGGCCCACACGTTACTGTTAATGTGAATCCAAGCTGTCAGAATTAAAAAGTAAATAAATCCGAACATAAACAGCAAAACCACCAACAGAAAAAGAAACAAAGCCTGTAAATGGAAGTGGATAGAAAAGAAACTTTATTGTCTCATCATTCAGGTACAGCAGAAGTCACTGTATGGTGATATGCTGCATGTAGCTGAAGGGTGTAAAGAAACAGTCTGGCTTTGAAAGCTTCTTCTAATCAACCATAGTATCAATATATTCTAAATAAGCAATAATTTGTTGTCAACGGTATAATGTTTGCTTGAGAGTGCTATTTTGAGTGGGCAGTAGGAATTGTCCATAATTAAGTCAATGAGAAACCAATGATAATTGTATTTGAGAGTTCATCTGTTAGCTTTATCTTAAGGTTCATTGTTGTATGGAACCAAATACTCTGGTCACTTCCTAAGAAAGGAAAGGAAAAGTCTGCTTAAAATTGGGGAAGGAAAACGTTAACCTTCACAGCTTCAGAGAGAGAAATAGAAGGATGTTTCTTGAGAGAAATTTATTAGTCTGCAGTGGAAAAGCCTAACTGAAGTAATGTGTAGATGCTGTTGTCCAAAAGCATGGAGCTGGTCTTTTGGCTGGGAGGAGGTGATGTTAAATGATATTACCATTACTTGGGTACTGGTTTACTACAAATGTTTCTGTATGATAGGTACAGATTCTATAGTGTGCGTGTGTAAGGGGGGATGTTTGTTTTTAAATTTCTCTCAAGCGGGCGTTAGGCTTCCTTAAATTGTAGAATGGCTATATGGTCATGCTCCTAAAAATTTCTGGGAGTTTAATATTCTACCTATTGTACTATAAAAGTAGATAGATGGGTAGATGCTATAAAGGAACAAAACAAAACACAAAAATAAGTGTGACTTATCGTTATCTCAGTAAATACATGAGTAATGAATTGGATTTCATCTTTGATCAAAGAGTAGAACACATTTTAGTTTTACAAAAGTGCACTGTTTACTACCTGGATTATATCTTTGAATTTTCAGTATTTTGTGTAATGTGAGGTTTCTTCATTTTGAAAAATAAGAAGGTGTCTGCTTGAGTATGTTTGTCAGAGAAATTCAGCCTAGGAGGTGACAAAGTATAAAATGAAACACTGAATTTGAGTAAAACACGAACAGTGGAATGCTATATGCTAGTTACAATCTGTTATGTATTTATTCATTATTACTGATTGTCTAATATTGAGAGTATTCTTTAAAAATTATTTCTAGCACTTGTGATTCTATGGCTGAAGATGCTGTTTCCTTTGTTTAGAAACCAAATCTAATTGTCGCAGTCAATAAGAGGACCCTAGAAGTGAGTCACTTGGTTAGAAATAATAGGCATCCTAAACACGTTATTGAAACTGGTGTGAATCTGGGGGGGTTGACTCATGTCTTCTGAGCTTTGATAACTCGCAGAACTGCAGAAATTCTTGTGGAAAGTGGATGGGGTTCTTGGTCCTCTTCAAATTAACTGCTAAACCGTTAATTAAGTGCAAGAACAAACCCTAGCAATTGAACTATTTACTATGCATTGTTATAGAAAATGGCTGCAGCAGTTTAACATGTAAATGTGACCAAAGCTATTTGTTACTGCCCTTTTGCTGGAATTTATCGCTCCCACAGCAGAATCACAAAATGGAAGGCGATCATGTGCCTTGGCCACATCAGGGTGAAGTTCAGCAGCTTAGCTTAAACTGCTGATGAAAGTTATTTTTAAGTGAAGTTGCCAGACTTTGTGCTGAAGCGGATGAGGTGCAAGTACACGTTACATTCCACCAGCTCTCCTTTGGCAGCAGTGATCTCCAGCAGAGGACTAGAACAGACATTTGGGGGTGGTAAGTTTTTAAGCTATCTCAGCTAGAGCTACTAAATCTTGTCTGTTCACATGCTGAGATGACTGTTAATCAAACCTTTATTTGGTCAAAACTGTGGTGAAACAAAGGAATAGACTACTGTTTGTGTGTGACTGGAACGTGTTTTTGAAATGGAACAGTTCCAAAGTAAGAAAATTGCAGATTCTGACTTATTTTCAGTCCTCAAATTCCTCTCTTTTAAATCACAAGGGTCTGATGAAATTTGAGGAAATAGCTCCTTTACTAATCAAATGTTTTTCTTTCTATATTTTTTACTTTCAACCATAGTATAAAGACTGTATGGGGTACAGCTTTGTTCCTTGGCATTGGCAAGAGGTAGCATTTTTGTAAGTGATGTGTAGTTTTCTCTTTAACTACATGCCAGTTCAGCAAATGAGGGTGTGCGTGTGCCAGCTTTGTACAATAAAACGTTTGGCAGATAAGTCAGATTGGGAATTCAGAGCACCTGCACCAAGTAAGTTTCTTTCTCATTACTGACAGTGGTTTGAACCTTGGCAATGATATGGTTTCTATAGATATGGATACAAAGAGGTTTTTAATTACTGTGGAGTTAATAAAATAAATGCTTCAGTGTTGTTTTTTTTTTTTTTTAAACACTTATTTAGGTGAAATTCCTTGAGAAAATCCACGTCATTTATGTTAGTCAGCTTCTTGCTACAATGTGCCTAAACAGGGGTCACTAACCTAGCTCTGTTTACACGATGGGATTTAGACCAATGTTTTGAGGAACAATTAATTGCCTACTGATTGCAAGATTTTTTTCTCAGCTCCAGTCAAAAGATTGGTATGAAGAAACTAGGTCCTGTGAGGTCAGATAACACTGTTTAACGCTAAAACTCCTACTACTGCCTTACATGGGATTTGGCAACCTTTCCCTTGATAACATCAGGCCAGGAGTCTAGTAAATCATGAGCGTTGTCTACTAGATAAGATAATACCAATGTGATCAATTAAACTCAAGAAGAGTACATCAGCAGCTAATAAATCCAGATCCTTTACCAGGCTATCTAATTACTATTACTTGTTTGACATACAGGTTTTATGTACAGTGGTAATCTTTAACATGTACTGCTTATATGTTCATATAATCCATTTTATGTATTGTTTCCTTCAAAATAATAACATAATTTCATTTATCCTAACCTTGAAAACATTTTATGTAAAAATCAAAGTATTTTAAGAAAAAAGCATTAAATTGGTTTAGCATATCTTTCATAGCAGACCACCTCTGTAGGTTTTTTGCTCAAGTTATAGTATGAGCTTTTCTCCCCTTTGTATAAACACTGTGTTAATAAAAAGCTCTTAACAGTTTTGTTTGCCTTTAAGGGGAAAAATGACTTTTTTATGTTTTTGAATGAAGTAAAAATCAAAGCTTCCAGCACTTTGATGTGAGGTTTTTAATTTGTCACTGTTTTTTGATTAATATTTGGTTATAATGTAATAGCTATGTAATGGAAAAATTCATGCATACCTCTAGTAGACTTGTTACAGTTGCTGATAGGAAGCTGACTACTGTAAAAAATTTATGTACCTTATGCTTAAAAGAAGAGGCCATTGTCATCTTTCCTTCCACTGTATTGCTTTGCCTTTTATTCTGTCCCTTCCCCTCCTTTAACACCTTTTGTTGATTGCATGTATGAATATTTCACTTTGGTGCTTTGAAAGTTGCATGTCCTTGAAGAAGCTTGAGAACCAGCTCAGATGCTGTTAGTGATGCCTTCAGCTAAACACGTTGCTCTTGTTCAGCATTTGACCTGAAAATAAATGCATTTTGTTTTTGCTTCTGCATTGTCATTTTATGTCATTCATTCTTTCTCTTCAGCTACTGATCAGTCTTTCCATTTTTTTCCTTCTCTTTTCTTTTTGCCTTCTTCTCCTTCACCTCTATCCATTGTGTTGATACATGATTAACAACAGCATGTTGTCAGGGCAGAACTAGTGAAATATCCTGAAGAAGATAACCAACATCACAACACTTCCAACTGCCAGAGCAAAGTCTGCTCAATGCAGTAGTTCAGGTATTGATGTAAAACTTGTTTTTTTCAAGCTGCTTTGCTTTTACATGAAGTAAGATTTACAGTAAGTTCTATTAGAAAAACATATATCTGTAAGCAGTAATAATAATAGTGTATTAATTTGAAACTATGCAATTATGTGGTATTTCTAATAACTGGTTAGTTCATAGAAAATCTGTAATAATTCACAATAGTATTAGGAAGGGCTTTCAGTGCTGTATGTTCAAAATGTTACACTGCTGCCTCAAATGGAAATGGACACAAAATTGGAATCTCGTTTCTCTCTCCTCAAGCAGGAGAGACCAACAGTCCTGTCAAATGCTTTGTAAATAGAATGGGTAACATCTGTTGGATTTATAATCGAAAATAAATATTTATAGTATGCAGAAGTTCTTTTTATGTTAATCTTTAGTCTACATGCCTGTTGAAGCTTTTTTTTTGAAGTATGGTTGTATGTGAAATTTGCATTGCATTCTGTTAGTATTTCCTCTGAAAGTGCTTATAGCAAAGAGTGAAAGACAAACTTGCCTACAATTTCCAGTTATCATTAAGGGAGTTATTCTTAAAGAATGCATACTATAGTCTTTGTAAACTTCTATTATTTACATACAAAACAATTCTCATGGAAGAATAACTGTATTCATTGCTTTTGCAAAGGAGTTCTGTTTTGTATTAGTCCTGTAAAATTGTTATGAAAACCAACCTTCCTTCTGCTTAGTATGAATAGACTGGTATTTAGACTGAGACCTGGTACCTGATAAGACTTTCTATAAGGTACTGAAGAGAACTGAACTGTGACTGTTTTGCCTAATTGCTTTTTTTTCTCTTATGTTTCGTAGTAAAATATCTCTTGAATGCTTTGCCAGCATCAATATTGTATTTTGTTTCTGATTGTTGCTGTGTTTTCTTTTATGACAGAGGGTGGTGAAGGCAGATATTGTCAACTACAGTCAGGAGCCTGTGACAAGAACCGTTAATCCTCCTAGAAGCTCAATGTGTGCAGTTCAATGACCATATTATTTTCCTTTTGTTTGATACCTTTGACTGTCCTCCTACCTTGACACAGGCTCTGGGATTGCCAGGAACTTTTAACAGTGACCATCGCTACAGTGCAGTTCAAAAACATGTTGTACCATTGTACATTGAGAAGCAGCAGGCATTTTTTTGACCGACTGAAATGAAATGTTAGACCACACACTTTGAAAAATTGAGATCTATATTCTTTTAAATTATATTTCAATAAAACAGTATAACTGTGTTTATAGGTTTTCTCCTACCTATTTGACTCATACTGGAATACAAATGGATGAAGAAGTCCTGCATTTGAAATAGTTTTAAAAGCATCGCTACGGAAGGGTATTTTGCCAAAGTGTTTTTTTTTTTTTTTTTTTTTTTTTTTTTTGCTTCTGTGATCTAAACTAACATTCAGCAAACTGTTACTTGGGAAAGCTATTGCTGGAATAATTTTAGACACTAATATATTTTATCAGGATTATTTGGAAAATACTCCATAAATATATCTACATAGTGCGAAATGTATAAATTGTATCCAGGAAGAAGCAGTGCTTGAAATAAAGCTGTAATATAAAAATAGTTACTTTTCTGAAGTCTCAAGTTGTCTTCATGGATGCTCTGGAAAATGCTAATGTTTTGTGTATTTTTATTACCACATCAGCATTACTTCTTGCAGCAGCAGATAGGCTCATATGTCTTCATGAATATGGATGAACCTCAGTAGGCAGTTTGGGCTGTAAATGTTGAGTGATATATTCAGCATGCATTAGAAACTGTTGATAGATCAATTAGGATCAGTCATTTTTAATAACTAACTGAATGACTTACTTTTGGACTGGTACTCTTTTCTTTCTAGTTCAGAGTAAAAAACAAATAAAAGCTGGCTCGTCCGTGATCATCACATTTCTACTCTGTTCTTTTTCTATCAGTCTCTTTTAGACATGCAGTTCTCTCCTGCCACATCTAAATATAAAGGTAAGGTGAGAAAAAAAAAATCAAGCCAACCTAATTCCAAGCTAGAAAGCTTTTCCTGCTTTAACTCTAGAATGTGTTTTCTTACAAAGTATGACAACACATTATGAGATTTAGAAAATTAATGAGGTTGAGCAAAGGAAACTTGTATATTGCAAGTGGAAAAAATGAAAAGGTCCTTCAAGAAAATATTCTTGTTGAGCTGTTCAAGAAAGGGACTAATAGTTGGAACAAATATGTTAAAAAAATTACAAATGGCAAGAATACGCTATTTGTTATCATTTTGGTATACTCAAAGTTAATTGAAAAGCTAAATCCATTTTTAAACTGTTCAGGATACAGCTTGATGCATAGCTCTATAACTTCATGATAATGACTTTGTGTTGTGATATTTTAGCATTCAAATGCGGGAAGTTTTCTGAAACAATCTGTGTTACTGGGAAATTGTACACTAGAGGTAGGTGTGAATTTTCAATAGATTATTCATTTCCGGATTACGGTCTGTGTTGTTGCTTCTGTCCCATGGAGCTCATGTCCCACTGTATAGCATTTACCTTACAGTTAAATGAAACTGAAAGGTGAACTATTTTCCACTTGCCACCAGATGAGAACATCTGCCTCAAACGTTTATTCTGAAGTAGCCAATGAGTTTACAAGTTTATGTTCTCCAAAGCATGTGGTAAGTTTTTTTTGAACCCTCGGATTTTTTTTGTGTTTGTGTCCTGAAGACTGCCCATATGCTCAGATATTCATGAGAACCTCTCTGAGATCTCCCTGGATCTTTCTCTGGCACGTGAGTCAACTTCATAGTCCTGCTTCCCAAGTAATGTGTAATATGGTCTTAAAATGTGAGTATTTTTGGCATTTCAAGAACTTTTCTCCACATTTTATAGTAAGCTAAAATCAAGGACTTTTAACAAAGCTATGTTAAAAATGGTAGAAATAAGATGCCTATCAGTTTGTATTGAAAGCCTGTCAAAGATGTTCAGGTACTTAACTGGCAGTTGTCTTACACTCTGTTCACTCTGTTGGTGTTGATGTTAAGGAGGTTCTGTGTGCAGGACCAAGACAAGCAAATGCTATGAAAGTTGTTTGCTCCCTGTATGCTTTTGGCATGCAGGTTCAGATGATGGGAGGATTCATAGTCATACAGGTCTGCTGAGGCTTTTTAGCAATGTAAACTGAGGCATCCAACTCTGAGGTGCAGAAAGTCAACATGACAAGCCCTCAGCAAGTTTGATTAAATTAAAAAAAAAAAAGTTTGTTTCTCTTAAAACGTTTTTATCTCCCTTTTTCCTTTTTCACAAGAGAATATTTTTTCATAACTGGTTAAGCAAAGCCCCTTATTACCTGAATAATCAAAAACTTCTGCTTTTACGTTTAGGGTAACCCTGCACTGTGAAAGCTATGACATTTCCTAGTCTAGGCTATTTTACAGATGGATTTTATTTCTGTCCCTTTGTGATCTTTTATTCTCAACGTGTGTTTTTGTAGCAGTCTTTGACTTTTACTTCCTTTTGTGTTTTTTTCCCATTGATCTCTTCACCATTTTTTATGTTTCAGTCCTACCTCCTCTGAATGTATTTTGTTTACATTTGCAAGCCATTCTCATTCTTCCTCCCTAACATGCATGTGTATTATTTACGCTAACCATGAATCTCTTGTCTTCTATGCCCCCAGCCCCTCCTCGTGCTGCCCCTCTTAACCTCCTCAAAATTTCTGTGTTGTATACTCACTTCCACTCTCCCTGCCTTTCCCTACCTTAGCCACCCCATTTAGATCCATTACCTGTCCACATTTTAATCCTTACAAATGAGCTTTGCTCTTTTTTGCTCAGCCCTGGGGACCCCACCCTGAGCCTTCGGATTCCAGCTGCAGCCTAAATCCTTGGCGGTGGTAGCTGCCTTTGAAGTGTCGCAGCAGCTGTTGCTGGAGATTCACGGGTGCCTTTGCCATCTGTATGGCCTATGCTCCACCAAGCTGAGCAGAGAGGTCAGAGATAATTCTGGAGGATTAAGCAACGTGGAGAGAGGGAGTAGCCTGTTCTGCAGACAAAGCAAGGGCTATCTGGAGGCTGAATGATAGGGAGGAACCAGCTGAGCTGGAGAGGTGTGTAGTGGGGAAGCAGGCGAGCCAGCACCTCGTATCGTCTCCTTCTGCAGGTGATGTTGCAGATCCCCGGGGTGCACACGCAGCTGAATTTAAGCGTGTACCACATCAATGAACTTAAAAGTTTCTTGCAAGGTGAGAATGGGTTGAGAGCAATTCAACAAACAGTAATGAGGTTAAATAATGCAGCACTCTCCTGAAGTGAGGCGACATATGCTTAATGTCCATTGACATTGGGGGGCGGGGGGGCAAGCATGTTCTTTCCTGAAGCTGAGGCCAGATGAAGGGAAGAAACTTGTTTAGGCCCTGATCTTACACAGATGCACACTGATGAAGTGATCTGCCTGCTCAGAGCTGTTGTAAGTAATCACTGAAGTAACAGCTCTGCAGCTAAAAATTGTGTTTGAGTTCAGCTCGCCACTGCAGTCAGTCGCACGTGCTGTCCTGGATACCAGCGGCTATGTTCTGGCTGAGGGTATGTTCAACTACCAGTGCTTCTGAAACATGCATTTGAAATGTTGTTTTACACAGGCAACTTTTTTCTTTTGTGGTTCTAAAATTTGGTGGGACCAAATGTAGTCTTTTTCATGAAGTTATTTTCCCTTATGACTAACTGCAGTGAGTGCCAGAACCTCTGATGAGTCCTGGATCTCCTCTCTCAATATATTGTTCTTCTGACAGTTCATAAAAGCTATGAAAAGACATGAATTTCTTTTTAACCAAATAACTTTTTTTTTTTTTTTAAGCTTTAAAGGAAACACACAAGGTCAAAATTACACAAAGTGTGCTCTTCTGAGAGTTTGAAAATTGTTGGTGCTATCTATCTGCATCATTAGGCATCTATTTACCTTAAGAATCTGTTTCATAAAGCACTGTTTGGGTTTCAATGAAAGTAAAGGGCTTTTGGATCAGGTCGTTTCTTTGAAATGCAGAGCTAATTTGATTGTCATAGTAAGTGCTGGCAAATTCACCTCATGATGAACCTAGTAGACAAAGTTTTGTAATAATTTTATAATGAAAAAGAGCATAGTGATATTTAAAGTTGGCAATTCTTTTGCTTTTTTGATGATACGGTAATTTAAATAAGTCAATCTGTGTTTTTCCTTTTTACATCTACCCTGTGTTAGGAAAATGGCTGCGTTTTCATGAAGGAGCTTTGTAATTTTTGTTTCAAGATGATCATGACCTTTTCACAGTAGCTGTAGTATGGAGTACTGTTTAGGAGGGGGCCCTATTTCATCACTGGAACAGGTTGCCCAGAGAAGCTGTGGCTGCCCCATCCCTGGAGGTGTTCAAGGCCAGGCTGGATGGGGCTTTGGGCAACCTGGTCTGGTGGGAGGTGTCCCTGCCCATGGCAGGGGGTTGGAACTGGGTGGTATATAAGGTCCCTTCCAACCCAGACCATTCTATGATTCTGTGATTTGTGTGTTGATCTGAGACCAAGATTTAGGTCACTGGACAAGAGCAGCAGGTGGCACTGAAGCTTGGTCAGTATGTACCTTTGCTGTGGTTGGATCATGTCTCTGAGCTGGCACAACAACTGTAGTTTACTGGTGACAAAACAAAACCCCTTGTAACTTAGTGTCTTTAACTCTTTTGAAATGCATCTTGGTATATGTGACTGGAACTGTGCTGTTCTGTTTATCTTTTATCTTTGACCAAAGACTAAATTGCTGTTCCTTAACATAATTAACAATTCTACAAGTGGGATTTTTTTTATGAGAGGATTTTTCTCATTCAGAATACTTGCATTCATTCCTGATGGTAGTTGAAGAGTTTGTATGATGGTTGTGCTACAGATGTACTTAAAGCAGCAATGACTTTTACAGAAATTGTATTTGCAAAACTGACATGATTAACTACTGTCTTCTTTCTTCTGGAATTTTAGCGTTATTTCCCAAGCAAAGATTTTCTTCTACAATGTTGGACTTGCATTCTTCTTCTTCTCAGTTCAAGTACTACTGCTTAACATATCATCCGATTTCTTTAGGCTGTCTTTATTTAAAAACGACTCATAACCACTTAAAATGTCAAAATAGCTGAATGCTGCTGAAAAGAAGCAGCCAAAACATATCCATGTTTGTGTAGGGGTAATGGCATACATATGAGATTAAAACACCAGTCCAGATAATTATCTGTAGGAAGCAAATTTATACTCTGATTTCAGACACTATGAATAGAATGTGATTAGAATTTAATGTGCTACAGCTTTATTTACAAAATACACAGGTTCTATATAAAACCTCTTTTTATAATGTACTCTCAAGAAGCCTTGGGGATCCCTGTTTAACTTGCAAATGCCGAAGTTTGATCTTCCCCAAATAGAAGATAGTGAAGCTCCTGAGTTCCACGAACTGTGATTTCTATTTTCAGCTTCCCATAGAGAGCTGACTGTTCAGCCAATTTAAACTTTTTTCTACTCCACTTCATCTTCGTTCATTTTGGCACCGACGGGGCTTTTGAACTGGAAAATTTCCAGTTAGCTAATTGGCCATTTGCCTTGTTTTATGTGGGGGTGATGTCAAGTGCTGAAATAACCAATTGACTGAAAGCAATCTTGTTTCAAAGGTTGGTCAGAACCAAACCTAAGAAGGTACCAATTTCAGGTTTGTTTTGTATTTAACCGCTACACTGAGTTCCTTATTCTGGTGGACAAACCTCTGAGAAGAATATAGATTTGAGGTCAAGAGCTTGTGTTTGCTCAGATACCACATTTAGAGCACTGAATTCTAGGGGAAATAGCTAGGAATCCAGATCTTTTTTTAATTTCACTTTCAGGACTTTCTCTACATCTACTCACTAAAATCATATTGGCAATCAGCATTTTTATAAAGATATGGATTTGAGTCCCTGTTAAAAAAAAAAATGTGGTAAGTATACATTTGTTCAGGATTTTTTTTTAAGGATGAGTGGACCAAACTGCTTATGTTGTATGAGGTGTCACTGGCATAGGTGAAAGTGTTTGATACTTCTTAATAGCCAGCTGTACTAGTTATGACCTGCTGAATTTCCCGTATTCTGCTTTCTACTTTTCTTATTTTAAAATATGTCCTAGAATGATTATAAATGCCAAATAAGATACCAAACTGATTTTAGCTAGTTTCTGCCTCAGAAAAAATGGATCCTGTAAAGTGCTCCAGGCAAACATTTTTTCTTTGCCAGCTAAACTCCATTTCTGTCCTTTCCTGGGCTGATCCATACCAGGTAGCTTGCAAGATCATGACCTACTAATCCTTTTTGATTTCTGGTGAGCTTTTAAAAACAAAGTAGACCAAGAAACATCAAAGGAGGATTTAAAAGACACACACCGTGCCCTGAGAAGTAAATGTTGCTTTGGAAAGCATTCTCTCCTTTACAGAGACCTAAATGCTGTGGTTCAATACTATTCACCAAAAGCACTTAAGCATATGCTCAAAATTAAGCGCATATTTAAGTTCCCTTGAAGTCTACAAGATTTAAGTACACACTTGAAGTTAAATACATTCTGGCATACTTTGCTGACACAGAAATTCTGGCTCCATTGAAGTAAATGCCTTTGAGGCTAAAGTTCATTCAGGAATTTCAGTGTTGTTTCTGAAATTTACTATCCATTGTGAAGGGTATAACCTAAAACCACTCCCAAGTTCAAAAGAAAAAAAAAAAAAGAAAAAGGTGTTTTTCAGATATTCATTTACCTTTCTGATGCCTTTTCCTAGCAAGAATGACAGAGAATGTGGAGAGAGGAAAAAAAAGTGAGATACTGAAATGTGGTTCTTCTGTGATCAGAGCATTTACTTGTCATTGGGTGAGTTGCCATTTTTGGAACAGCTGTTCTTCAGATCCATAATGAACCAGAACCAGAGAAAAGAATCTGGAGAGGCTTGGTGTAGGCAAGTCACACTGAAATCTGAATGCCGGACCTATAGTGCAGCAAAACATATTTGTAGCGTCTGAATTGCAGATCTGACATGGAGGATAAACAAGAACTGGTACTTGTTGCTCAGATTTGGAGAGGTATTTGATCACCATTTTGGAAAAAAAATGAAGTGTGATTTCTGGATATATTCCAGTGTTTGTCAAAGAATGGTGAGGCAATGTTTAACTGCATAATGGAAACTGGAGAGAAATTTTGACATCCCACTCATCAATCCAATTGCTTTTTTATCTCCCCACTGTCTTGGAAAGAGAGCAAAGTGTAAACCAACATTTGGCACAAATGGGCTGTCTGTGCCGTTTAGCAGCAATTTGCATGTAATTGGTAACAATTATACAGACAACCCATTTATAACAGAGAGTGAGCTCACAACCTAGCATAAACTACAAGAAAACTAATCATATCCCTCAGGAATCACACACTGATGTAAGAAAGGAAATAGATGTCCTTCAGTTTAACATCTTTCCTGGTTTTATCACCCAGAAATTCAGGGATGCAAATTTGCCTATTCTTGGCAGATTACACATTCTCAAATTAAAAGTACAATTTGCATTTATGGCAAGTAAGCTTGAGTGCAATCAAGAGTCTTAAGAGAGAGCTCCCTATCTTTTTTCCCCTCTATGGTTCTGCTAAGCTTCCTCCTTTTAAAATCTCTTGTCTTGACTAATTTTTCTTTCTGACTAATTGGGCAACATTTGAAAGTCAGAATGTGAGTCTGTCGCCATGCAGTTAACAGCCTGATCTCCTCAGTTGAGAGGACCTGGTAGCCAGCCGGGTCCCCAGCAGCAGAGACTGAGATGACAGGCGGTGGTGTCATGCTTGGGGAAAGCTCAGCCAAGTTGTGCAGTTGCAGAACTGTATGTGATTAGTTTGACTTGTACACAGCAACCGGCAGCTGAATGTCTTCCACTGTCTTTTGGAGAAGGGACAAGCTGATATTTTTTAAGGGGAGTAGAAGTTTACTGTAGTTTTCTAATTACGACATCAGGCTGGATTTTTCTGCATCATCCTGGGTGTAGGCATAGTCTTCTTCTCTTTGGGTGAGAAAATCATAGCAGTATAAAGATGTTAACTGTACTGATTTTGCCTGCTTCTGTAGGTCTGGAAATTCCAGGTGAATGTTCCCATTTCACATGCAGAGTAAATCCAGTTCCTTGCAGCTATTACATAGGTACTTACATGATACCTGTGCTGTTATATCATACGTGATGTCATCTCCTTTTGTTGCTATATACATGTACTCCATAAGAATGTGTTTGAATTCATACAACTTAGCCCTGTTAATAGAGTTTCATTAAAATAGAAATAAGGGAAGAACTCCGAGTGAATGATAGAACTGAGGAAAATGCAACAATTTCAAAATGAAGGTGTTTTTGTGCACATCTGTTCATTTCCATACTGGCGTAAATCATGCATGTGAAAGAGGGTTGTGGTCAAGGTCCATGCAGAGCCTTCTGTTTCATGCAAGTCCTACACAGATTTGTGGAGCTGACCATGTGGAAAGGCAGAAAAATGCTAGACAGGATCAGCACAAGAACTGTGCTGTTGGCTCTGCATTTAATTATAGAATAAAGTCCTTTAACTGGTTTTGTACCCAGTTTTTGATACTTCAAAGTGACTAATCAAATTACTACTATTGTAAGTGCACATAAGCCTCCATTTTTTATTAGATATTTTTGCAGGCAGATTTTGTGTGTTTGGAGCTGGGCTTTGCAGGCAGGCATTTTCAGCAGAAATTGGCAAGACAGCATCTCTGGTGTACAAGGAGGAAGTACAAGTGCTTCCCGTGTGCCTTTGTACAGCACTCAAGCTGTCTGGATCTCAGGACTTTTTGCAGGGTGACTATAACCCTTCACCCAGCAGGACTGCCATGGACACAATGGGGGATGCCCTTTGCTTACATACTGTGGCTGTGGAGCTGTGGTTTTGACTGGTATCTTGCTGAGACATGGGAGGCGTCAAGCAATCTTATCTAGGTTTTATTGCTAATGCTTTCATTGTGCAACTACGCAGTCTGATGGTGTCTCTGCTATAATCACACGCACAGTGGAGAACTGGGCCAGATGTATTTCAAGTGGAAAATAGGTTCAAGTGTATAAAGTATCCCTGTGGAGTTAGCTGACTCTTTGCATCACACAAGCCATACAACATTAAAAAAGTCTATTTCTGTTATGCAAGTGATCGCTGAGGTATTTTGGCAAAGCCTGGGGATGGATGAATGGTTTGCTTGACTGCAAGCCATGTAAGTCAGTCTTGGGATTCTTTTGAATTAAAAAAAGAAAGACTAGTCTTTTTACTGTTTTGTCCCTTTCCCTAATTATTCTAGTAAAATCCAAGAATTTAACAAAACCACCTTGTTAGAATGCTTAACTCATTAGAGTTGTGGTCTCTCGTATATATGGCAACTTCAGTCATCCTAAACAGTAGCCATGTATCTACATAGATCTATTGAAGACATGTAACTGCAGAAGAATTGTTAATATTAGCTTATATTGTCTGATTTTTGTTGTTTGTTTTTGTTTTCGTAAGGCATTTGGTCTGAAATCTTTGGCTTTGTTTCAAACTGTGGCCGTTTCGGCTGCCATTTTTATGAAGAACAAACGTAGGGTTCATTTTCTTTGGAGTCTATTTTTTCTGCTCTTTATATCAAGCAGGTAATGTATAACCGATGCTTTCCTTATGCTTATCTCCCATTTAAGCATTAAACCTCCAATATGCACTTTTCAGTGGAAAATTAGAACTTGGATCTGCCTCATCCACAACTTGACTTTTGCAAGTTTACGAATACATCCCTCAGTTTCTTCTAAGCATGACTGACTCTTTTCTTGCTGTGCTCTTTAGTGGGACATTATATAGCTTATACCCACACAGATGTGTGTGTATAAATATATATAAACATGCATAGTCTTGCACATGTATATATGTCTTGGTAGTTGGTGTTAGCAAAGTTTTAGATAGATGGTTCTCTCCTCACTTGTCTTTTCTTACTGTTTTAACACAAGTTTTTCAGTACTGCTAAAAGCACATATTAGATCATGTGGCTAAAACTTGGAAATACTTACAATATTTTACACATAAGATCAATAATTATATTAAGTATAGCTGTCTCTACACTATGACTATATCGATACAGTAGATTAAGCAGCTCCAAGGAACACTGCTGAGCAGTGGTGCATTGTTGCTTACACTATTGTGGTGTAGACTTGACATGCCTGCTTAGAGCTCATTGACTTCTAATTGCGTGGTGGGTGCAATTGCATGGTGCTGGAATAAGTATAGAAATGGGAACATGGCTGGAGAATAATTGTCAAACCACGTCTTGTTCTCATTTCTCCAAAACACTTGGAAATTGCCAGTAGTATCGGCCTATAGTATTTCAAATCCTCCTTCCTCTCCACCATCTAAGGCAGCACAGTTATTTGTCTGGCCATGTTATAACCTGGACTAGAAAAATGACCCTGCCGAAAAACTGTGGAAGAGGAGCGTAAGAGAATCAGCTTTTATTAGAAAGCAGGAGCAGAGTGGGGAGCAACACACATTCGTTAAACATAGCTGAGGGAACAGGGAGCTGTGGCACAGGCATACCCTTGGTCAGTATTTCTGTGAAGGTAGCTTCTCATGGAATTGTAAACTTGGGAATATGTGCAGTTCTTTATGACCTGCATTCCTCAGGCCATACAGAAGTTGTAAGGAAAATTGACCTTCTTCTCACCACTGTATAACCTCCTCTTGACATCTATTCACCTGCAGAAAGTCAGTTTGCAAACACGTCCTTTCCTGGGCTCCCAGATACTCAATTCACAGTTCCTTGCATGTTGCTATTAATGGCAGGGGCACAGAAGACAATGATTTTCAAGAATTTCCTCTTCTTTTGCCAAGAGAGCTGGCTTATCAAAGAACTTCTGGCACAAAAAGACAGACCTCGCTTTGTTCCATATATGGGATATTTGTTTCGTGAGTATGTCTGGACAGGTGGAAATATCAAAAATAAGACACTGAATACCTGAGCATCTGACAGTAGGACTCGGGTTACTCCAAGTTTTACAAACTGATCTCTCTCACTTCTTTGTTCTATAAAATCTTGCTGTTTTTTTTTCTTTTTCTTTTTGTTTCTTCTTTTAATTCAATAAAGAAAGATAATTACGATAAACACAAAATGACCTATTCCTTCTCTTCTGCATCTCTACAGTGGTTTCTTGAAACAGCAAAGGAAAGAGCAAGAAATGCACTGGGATGCCCTTTCAGTCTGTCTAAAGTCTGTTATAAAGAAATACTTTAAATTCCTCTCTGGGTTTGCTGGCATATATATATATATATATTTTTCTTTTCATAAAAGGAACAGTTGCTGTTCTTAACATACCTGGCTTTTCTCTTTTTCTTCCATCTGATGGTGAATAACTGACTTGAGAAAGGGAGTGCAGTGTCATGCCAGTGATGGCTCTATACTGATTATAAGCTTTCTTGTTTAATTCTGCTCCTGGATCAAAAATGTGTGTGAGAAATGTGTATGTTTACTTCAGTATAGTAACCTGCATCTGAAGCTCATGTAATTGTGTCTACGTGCATCAAAGCTGAAGTTACCCTCTCAAATAGAAACCACAATACCTAGCCATAGCTTGTTAATTTATACTTTGGAGTATATGTTATGTACATAAATGCTTATGCCATGTAAATGACACACATTTAGTCAAATAATTCAAACCGAAGAGCATTCCCCTCCCCATTGTTTTGTGTGTGTTTGTTTTGGGAAGCATAGAAATACATTTAATTGTAATCTTTATCAAAAAGTGCTAAAAACTCTAACTGTGATCTGGAACTCCTGAAGCTATGTTGTTCAAATGCAGAAAGAAACACATTTGCCCCAAAGAGCTGCCATCATAGGCAAGAGTCAGGGGCCAAATGTGGATGTGGGATGATAAGTGTAAGGGGAGGGATAGTGTAACTGTACTGGTGGAAATGGGAAGCTCTGTAGGTTGGATTTATGGCCAATGCAAAAGCTCACTGTTCTGCTACATCTGGGATGCTTGGTGGCACTGATTTTGGTAATTAAAATTACTCATTGGACTCTACTAAAGACTGAGAAGCATTTCTGTTTACCACGGCTTCCATCCACACTCTCAAGGTGGAGACCGAGTGAGGCCTCCTGGATTCCCACAGAGACCACAGGGAGTCTGTCCTCAAGCTCCTGATATTCAGAAAAGTACATTCATGTGTGGCAAAAATGGTGATATCAGCATCATATATTCAGTGCGAAGGTCTTGTGCCTTGCACTGCAAAGCTGGATAGTGGTGTTACACGGAAGGTGAATAGCAGTGCTGCAAATATCTTCCATGTAGGAGCCCTTGGCTGGGATCCATGACTTGTGAGTTTGTTGGCATTGCCTGAACCGTCCCTGCTAAATTCAGAGAATGTGTTAGACACACAGGTGCTTCTGTGCTCCTGATGGAAAATTGTCCTGTTCTGTGCTTAACAGTGGCATCTAGTCAGATATGATAAGTGTTTTGTGTTAAGATTACGAGGTTTCTTTTATTTCAAGCCCACATTAATGCTTGACAACCCAAGGAGATAGCTGGAAATGTAATCAGGTGGGTTTACATCCTTCACCTGGAAAGCATCCATTTTAGAAAATGTTAAAACCACGAGCAGTACAACTAATTATGGTAAAAGAGCAGAGGCTCCTTGATTCCAGGTTGTTTCTACACTAAACTCGATGGTATAGCCTTCGGAAGGGTTGCTAAATTTTAATGAATAATAGAGCATAAAGGACAAAGAGTTTATCCATGCAGCTACACAGTACTTACTACTGAATCTAATACTGACTGTACTGAGTCAGGAGATGGATTTCATGGAGTTGGACTCCTGCCCCAGATTACTAATTGGTTACCATTTACACTCACAGAGTCATTGACCTTTCAATTTGTAATTTATGAGGGAGTCTTACATCTGATGATACTTCAAAATATTTTAGATCTTACTTTTTATCCAGGCCAGCTGAATAAATGTTCTAAAAAGTCACAGGGATTTGATAAAGCTGAAATAAACCCAAGCATATTATTTTTTGTCAGTGTGCTGCTATTTTTTTTTTTTTAACTTGAGGCATTTCATTTGGTCTTAAAGTTGCAAGTAGGAAAACTGTTTCTGTTGTGGTCTCTGATCTTACAAGTCTTCATGGCGCTTCCCATGAAGACTGAGTGCTCCTGGTTACTGTGAGATTTTTTGAATGCCTGTATGAATTTGACAAAAGGAAAAATTAATTTTGCCTCACACCTCTAACAGGGGTTTGCTACCAGTGCAGATACTGCACAGCGGAGGACCAGTACCTCTGTGCTCCCGTAGTCTCATTTCTTCTACAGATGAAGCTGCATAGCTGTAGATTGTGCAAGGACATACCAGGTGTCCTGGAGACAGCAGGAAGGGGAGCTTCAAAGGCACAACAGTGACCTAAGAAGTACAGACAGACCTCCGGCCTTTGGATTGAAGGCCGCCGATCTCTGCACTGAGCATCCACGCTCTGACCGTGAACTCTGGGATGTAAAGGCAGTGCCAGGATTTTCTTCAGACTCCAAGGCTTGAAGCAACCGGTGGGGATAGAGTGTCTGAGAGGTCTCTCTTCAGAAGCCCATAGAGAGCAGACTGCTTGATTTTAGGACAGTAAAGATTTAAATAAGCGTTTCCTAGACCCCTCTGATTTCTTCTTAGGATCCAACGTAATTGGTGTGCAGAGATCATAGAATCATAGAATCATAGAATATCCCAAGTTGGAAGGGACCCACAAGGATCATCAAGTCCAACTCCTGGCTCTACACAGGTCTACCCAAAAACTCAGACCATGTGACTAAGTGCACAGTCCAAACACTTCTTAAACTCCGACAGGCTTGGTGCTGTGACTACGTCCCTGGAGAGCCTGTTCCAGTGCGTGACAACCCTCTCAGTGAAGAACCTCTTCCTGATATCCAGATACTGCAGAAGGCGCATATTTGATCCAAGGCATACACCCACCACTGATGCATCTGTACTGGGCAGCTGTGTGTGTCTGGGTGAGGAGAACGTGCAGCAGGCGACGCAGAGAAACACAGGTTTTAAAAAATGGGTCTGTTCTTATGCTCATGGTTGACCAGCCCATCAGTGCAAGTTGTTCTTCAACATGCAGGAATGTGCTGATATGACCGCCAAAATGCAGGTTAATGTAAGAAATTTTCCAAAAATTCTTTTTCAATTACTGTAGAGATGAGAAATTGGAGCTTGTGGGAAAGGAGAAAAAAAAGTGTAATTTCATGTTACTGTTATTTTTACGAAACCTCAAATCTACAAAGATAGCAAGGGTTAACTCAGAATGTGCAATATACTCTGTCTTTTTGAAGAATTAAATAAATGTGCAGAATCAACACCTTTCACCACAACCATTAGCATTGCCTGCCTTCCATAGGATCATCTTTCTTTCCTCAGAAGGCTTTGCTGGGAACTGGCCCTTGAAGTGGTGCAAAACGAGGCACCCCTATCCTTGGAGGCTGTCTTTGCAAGCGAGTGCCTCTCTCTCTTCCAGGTGGTGATTTTAACCCTGTATGTTTTTTTTTTTTTTTTTTAATCAGTTCAAATTCCCTTTTCCTAGACATTAGTATTTTCTTTTGTAAAGACTGTCGGCAGAGCTGCTGCAGCTCCTGCGGTGATTTACCACGTTATGTTCCCCCTTTCAGTTCCCTGCTCTCAGTTCATAAAAAAAAAAAAAAAACTTTGCAGGAATGGGGAGAGGAATTTCACCAGCAGGGGTTCAAAGAAATCGGGAGAAAAACCTAAAGTGTTTTTTTGGCCAGAGTTGCAACTTGGATGGAAACCTCGCTGTCTAGGTGTGGCTCAGCCCAAGGCTGGATGAGGAATGGGGTGAGTGGGGCGTGAGAAAGCGTGGAAGGCAAGTGCCGGCCAAAGGGGCTGGGGCCGAGCGGGGTGACGGAGGATGGGGACTGGGGTGCCGCGAAGAGGCCAGAAGCAAGCAGGTTGCCGTGGTGATACTCAACACAAAATAGCCCGCGGAGGAAATGAATTCTGCCCTCACAGCAAGGTTTTCATTCGGGCTCAGTAAGAGAAGGATGCGTCACACCTCTCGGTGCCGTGTCTGAGGGAGGGCGCCCGGGAAAAAGAGCGAGCAGCTGCGTGATGGGAGATGGTGCCGTAATGCATGGGCATGAGTAGCCAGTGCTAGGGGGGAACAGGAGACCCTGACTCTGGCTTTCTGCTCACTTTTTGGTGTTTCGCTTCAGAGCCTTAAGGTTCCTTCCGATGGCGTCTTTGAATCCAATATATGTGGAACCTAATCCGCACGTATAAATAATTACTCTGGGGTGGAGCCAAGGCAGTAAGGCAACATGTAGTAGAATTTAAAGCAAATTATCTTGCGTCTTAATTGAGTTTTCAGATAGATTGCACTAACAACATTGTAAAAAGGGGCACTTTTAGCTTCTTAAAATATATCCTTCAAGGTTATTTCAAGTTACCGCAAACGGATTGTATGGGGAATGTGTTCATGTTCTTAACATTCAATCAGTAAGTAATCTGTGAAAATTCATTTTAGTCCATGTTATTTTTTTCGTCTTATACTGCTTGCTACAAATGATCCATGCCATATGATCGTTCCTTGGTTTTGCACATTATTCTTTTTGTTTCCTTATGGAAAGCTTAAGACTGAAAAATGTGCTATCTTGTTCTCTGTTTCCAAGTTGCCTAAGGATTTGTAATGGTTATTTCTATACTGTGGAATAACAGCTTTATTTTTCCTGTAAATGCAGAATGTGTATCCGCGGTTTGCATGGGATGGCTTTTGATCCGTGCGTGCATGGTCCCACTGGCTGGCTCCACGTGAGCAAGAGTTTGTGCACACAGGCGTGAGCAGGATCCAAGGCAGGAGGGAACAAGCAGGGTGCAAATACCAGTACAGTGAATCACCAGAAGAAATAATCGACAAGGGAATAGTATTTGCAAATAAATGTTGGCGTATTAACCTAGCACTATGAAATAAAAGATCTGGAAATATTAACTGCTGTGATTATCTGACAAGTGAGCAAAATTGCCAATAGTCACTACCAGTTAAGCTTGGAATTAGTTAGTCATAGCAGACTGAAGGGTAAAAAATTAAAGTACCAATATGAAATGCCAAAAATAACTCCAGATAAAACAGAATGTTAATTTTTTTAAACTTTCTCTGGCCTCCTTGCCCCGTCCCATCTGGTATTAATTTTGATTTTATTTTATTTTCAATAATCTTTAAGACATCAAGGGCATTAGGACTTTGCAGCTTTGGAGCTCTGCTTTTCACATTGAAGTGAAAAGAGCACACATTTGAAGTGCACTCATTCATGGTTCAGAAAGGAATAACCCCCCCCCCCCCCCCTTTTTTTTTCTTTTTAAACCTCAGAGATTTTAAATATTGTTTTGATAAATGAAGTTGGAAAATGTTTGGGAGCAGTTTTGTTTCCTCTTGAGCCTCGCATCAGCCCTGAAGGGAATGCTGCCAACTTAGAGATGGATGGAGAGATGCATCTAGCAAGTGAAAGATTTGAATGAAGTTCTTGCTCCCACCCAATTCTGTGTTGCACGGTCTGGATTGCACTGCATGCTACCTGCTCCTTAGCTCTCAAATTGCCTGGTACTTCCCTGAGTGCAGAACCGGGATGGTCACAACCACGAGACTGCATTTTTATGCCAGGCAAACTTTCTTCCTATGGCTTCTCCCACTCATGGTGCTTGAAAGAGTGAGAAGTACTGCTTCTCTCTCAAATGCATCTCATCGTAAAGCATACTGTGACAGCAGTACGGTAGCATGCTCCGCTAGGAAATAAGATTTTATTTTAAAGGTTGCCTAAATAGATATGATGCTCATTCTCAGTGAAGCAGTGAGTTTACATGTCCTCCTGCCTGGGAGGTCCAGGCTGTTCTAAAGTGAGGGACTTTCAGCTTATGCACCCAAACTCTTCTAAGAGAGCTGACTCTGGATGTGCCAAGGCCCAGTACCATGGTTATCGTGGTATCAAAGCTCAGGAGACCACGGAGCACTTCAGACTCCCTGGCTAGTGCTGCCAGGCGCTGCCTCCACGGGCAGTGCTGTGACATTTGCAGCAGGCTGCATAGGGTCAGCACTGACACGGTCCTCCCTCCTGCACAGCATAAATCATCTGTCGGAGCCTTCCCCAGGATAATATCACCTCCCCAGGTTGGATTTTGCTTTCATATTGCAGTATTTGCACATTTATTTATTTATTTATTAATGGAAAAAGTGAAATCAGGCAAGTGCTGTGATGTCACGTGGTAATGGTGATGCCTGCCTTTTAGGGATTTTCACTACTTGCTCATCCGTGTTAGTGTGAATTATGTTTCAGTACTGCAGTGCTACGAAGTTCTTTATATGAATAAAAGAAAATGTTTGAACAAGAACAGTGCGTGTGTATATATATATATATTTAACCTATCCTTTCTTTGCCATGGTTAAGAATGCTACATCATTAATATTCTATGTAGTAGATAGTTTTATGAGGAAGGGAGCTATTATAAGTGTAAGATTTACAATTCCTTTGTCTAACTTTGTGAAACAATATTAATTTCTCAAGCTACTGCCTAAAAGAAAACATGTCACTGTTGATTTATAGCCTTTGGTCAAATACTCGCATAGAGTTTGATCCATCTGCTAGATTGTACAAATTTTTAGAAAGATTAATTGAAGCATGTAAATTACATCTTGGTGAGGTTTCTCCTTGTCTAACTATGCATCTGTCAAATAGGTAATTACACTGATTAAATTTGTCAAAGAAAAGGAATTCTAACCAGATGCGTGAATAAATGCTTTGTGCTTTTATAACAATTAAAATCTTCCATTGATGCAACAATTTAAGGAAGCATTGAATTAATTAGACTTCATAAGAAGGGGGTACTTCCGTGAAACCACCCATGAGATTTTACAGAAACCAAAATATTTAAGATACATGTTACATTTCATTAGGATAGTTTCACATTTCCTCTATGATTCTCTCAGCTCAGAAATACAGGGCTTTGAACAAAAAAAATGCTCACCTGTTTTTAGTAATTGTATTCAGATGAGTAATGTCAGACCTGTTGTACTCAATATGTGATACAGTAGTGAGTTTATGGATTGACTTGTATTTATTTAGGGAGCAATCGAATCTTTAACTAACAGCAGAATAGAAAGCCATGGGAATCCCATAGGCTGTCATATGCTATGGAAAGCAGATGGGCCTGATAGATCCTTTGCACAAAGCAAAAAAATTTAGTGATGAGTAGTGAGAAGAGGAGAGAATAAAATGTAGAATAGTGATTAGCCACCATCAGCACAGTCCTGAATTCTTCATATATTAATTGAATAGTCCCAGTAATTGTGGTGAGACTGCTTATGGTAGTGAAGAGTTTCCTGCACATCGTGCCTGTGTTCGTTCATTCTGTTGCTATGCTTTTACAGCTATACGTGGCACAGGAAAAGTAAACCTATCCATTGTACATTCTCAATATATTTTTTTTTCCTCCAAAACCCCTTTATTGAAAAAAAAAAAAAAGCCTTTAAAATATTTTGCTATAAAATTCTAGATTCACCATTAACAAAGGCCAGCTAATTCAAAATGTGTGCGTGTCTGTTCGACTTAACAAGAAAATGAGAACAAAACTGTTGTCTTGAGATGTGAGGGGAAGCTCAGCAGAGCTGATTTCTAAGTATCAGGCACTAGGAGTATTTAATCTCCAAATTTCAGTGGATTTAGTATAAAAATTAGGATATGGACAAGTAAAACACCCTTATGGAACCAGCCCCGACCGAATTCCAGAGAAATAGCTGAAACTATGTGTGCCGACACAACGTGTCATTAGGTATCCTCATCTGGATACATGCATGGCATGACAGCTAAGCAAAAATAGCCTTAAGGATAGATTATTTAGTTGGTTATTATGATTTAAAAATAGTATGCTTGTGTTTCTGACTGTGTACATTAGTACAATTTAAATAACTGATCCAAAGCCTGTATCTTTTGAATCCTTCTAGAAGAATACAAGATCCTGCTGTTTGGATGCTCAGAAAATGGGAAAGTATTTATTGCTTTTACTCTACTTCAGCACTGGGAATGGACCATAGTGTTTAGTGTTACAACTGGTTTTCATCAAAATGACTCAGTCCTGTCTTCTTAAGGGAAGTACCAATTTTACCAGACTGTATTTCAGCAGTGGGGTAACTCTACCTATAATAGTCTAAAGAGTTTTTGTAATCTATCTCCATCTTTTGAGCAAAATTCATCTTTACTGAAACTTCATGTCAGGGATACATCTCACCCGATATTTGTCTTATGTTTGTGTATATGGGATAATCATAATTCTGAGCTATTATTATTATATAGAATTTAGGAGTCTGCAGTCCACTTGCTTGTAATTCATGGCATGCCGAAATTTAGTCTTGCTAAATGACCTCTCCATGATGAATTGCTCAATGCTATTTCTGGATAGAACAGCAGAATTGGAGTCAATTGGATTTTTACAGTAAACTTGAGAAACCCTCAGCTTCTAATAGAAGAGTAACTACAACTAGATTATTTCAATGTGCCTAACAGTACTTTTAAGACAAATTAGTTATTTTTAGTCCTGTCTATCATAAGGAATTTTACATGACAGCTGGCTGATGAGGCATAAATTGGCATTCTTCAGTGTAACTGAGACGACCCTTCCTTGCTTCCAGTCTTTGCCGTCCCTCTGCTAATCTGACAGCTCAACAAAGGTGACCGGTGTCTTTGGCTTTTAAAGGAGTTCAGGTGATCTAAGCCCAACAGCTGTGTGTTTTCTCCCAGGAACATCTGGCACTCATCGTGGTATGTATTGTTGTATGTTTTGTTTTACATGTGCCAATACTGCCTTAAAGCTACTAGAAGGCCAAAGTTTATTTTGGCTGAGTAGTCAACTATTTAGAATACACAATAATTTTAAATTGCTCATTTCCCTCCGAGCTCCTACAGCTGTTTTGATAAGTTGTAAAGCAAAGAGGAAAAACTAGACATGACTGCAACTATAAGATGGATTCTCTGGTGCATCTGCAGTGGGCTCACAGCTTGGGTGGTTGCAGGTCAGATATATAAAAGAAAAGGGATCATTTCACACTGGTATCCATCATTAGTAGTAACTTAGGACAAATATTAATATTAGTGAAATCAAAGCTCCTTGAGTTTTAAATGGGCTAGTTACATGTAATAAACTACTTAAAACATGATGAATAGCTTTAGAATTGTAGTGTCTTCAGCAATTAAATGTCCGTTAAATAAAATTTTGGATCTTTTTGATCACCAGAGTGGATTCATTAAAATTCAATATATTAAGAAGAATGCATTCATGGTAGTGATGGTCAACCTGCCCATGGTTAAAATAACGAAGCTTTTCCTGAGCAAAGCATGTATGGCTGAAAAATGATTCTGAGGTATTCTTTTATTATAATAATTTCTATACATTTTTTGACTGTAATAGCTTCTCTAACAGGGCTACCAAAAGAAAAATTCTTAAATAAGAATCTCCACAGAGATTTACTTCTGTCTAAATAAGATTCCTGAAAGAAAAAAAGATTAAGTCACAAAAAGTCTGATAGTGGGTCACCAAGGAGAAACTATTCCAGTCTGTTTGCAGAAATTCACATTTAATGTCATGGTAAAAATTTATTCAGTAGCCTGTAATGGAAACTTCAGGTGGTATGTTCTCTTGTTCTCTTTCACACATTCATCACAAATTACAGAACCACTCAATTCTGTGCAAGACACAAACTGGAAACAGTCCCCTGCTCATTGAGTTCAGTGCTTAAAGATGGAAAGAGAATATGCATTGGGAAGCCCACTGGAAGGATTAGTTTTCAAGTTATGTTTTTAGGCAGAAGAAGATGGAATTAATTCAGAAGTGAGGGTGGCATCATATTTATCATAAACTTCAGTTCTGTTATTCTGGTATGAAATGTGTCAAGTTCCCCATTGGACAAGCCATTTCACTTACAGGCCCTACAGGACTTGCCATCTTTGGGTACAGCACGGGGCAGAAAAGGCAGTTTAGCGTAGTACAGAAGCCTGCTAGCAATTATACATAGCAGGGGGAAATTAAAGTGTTTTTAAGAGGATTCTGTTCTTTTTTGGTTAGATGTTCCATTAACTTTATGGTAATGTGGAAAAAGCTGCAGTCAGAAATACATATGAGATGGGACAGCTAGAAGATACCGCTGTCTGGGTGAAGAAATGAGATGATTGTTAAGTGGTGCCTCGAAGGTAAAGACGAGCTTTGTTTTGCTTGGAAATGCTTAACATAAGGGTGTTAGGAGAAAACAGTAGTGGGTGTTTGTGTTAGATGGACTGGAAGGGAGAAGCATGGGAAAGTTGGGTGTGTTTTAAGTGTTTCTACATTGTACTTATACTTTCAAAGCTGTTATCCTGTCTCTTGGGTAAATAATATTTAGAAAATATTTTTAACATATACAGTCAACTTGATGTTTAGGTCTTTCAGAGCCTAGAAAAAGAAGGAAGTAGCAGTAGTGTTAACATAGTTCAACCCTTGTGTACTGAAATTGTAAACTCATGGAGGAAGAATTGTACAGGGATATGTTTGCACAGTGCCTGATACAGTGGGTTCCTGGCTTCTGTGTCTTATTATACTTCACATAGCAGACGAGAAACATAACTACATTACAGCCACTGCATTTTAAAATTATAGTTCAGACACTAGTGATCAAACTGGTTTTAAAATGGGCTTTCAGCCTGTATTTTCACATGTATAATTTGAAATTAAATCCTCAAATAAGCCAGGAGAAGTATAGCTGTAGTGGGAGCAGATGATTGGAGATCAGAGGCCAGATAGTTTAGTGGGAGGAAAAATGGGCTCTGGGGCTTCCTTTGTTTCACCCATGTATTTCTGTAACCCATATAGCTGCAAAATTACCTTAGTTGGCCAGATACTGCCTCCCTCTTCTCCCCCTTCTCTGCACATGGCCTCTTCCTACCCATACCAAGTGCAGCTGCAGAGCTGGTAGCATGCAGCACTAATGCTGGTGTTGCACCAGCCTTGTCATTCCCATGCTTATTCTCTGTAGTGCCTGCATGGAGCCTTGGTCCCTGAAAGTGAAGATTTTTCCCAAGCCTTTTACATTTTAAGTGCTTTTACATGCTGTTCTTAACACATATCCAAAGTATTCTATTGAAAGACACAGGACAGTATCCTTCCTTACCCAGTTGTATATATACATACATATATATATATATATTTCTGATGATGGCATGAGCAGATAAAATCTTGGTGAGATAGCACAATCAAGCCATTTATATGTGTGTTTGTTCTTTTCCACAGGCTTTTCCTGTTCTCTCATGTATATGACTGGACAGGCATACTTGTGTTTGCGATGCTGGAGAGATGTGAATGATTCAGTGCTGACATCCATGCTGGTCTTCCTGGGCAGCCTTGTTAAAATCCAACTTCTTCCCCTCTGGAGTCTCAGAGGTCTCTGCTGGGCTATTTTGCCTGCTTTGGTCGAGCAGGAATCCCACCGGCTCTGCCCACGGGAGGAGAGCAAACAGAGATGAAACCTGGTGTGCATGTGTAAGAGGGGAATTTTGCTTAAGGCACCTAAAGTATTGTGGGAGGCTTAAGATAAAAGTTGTTTTTGTTTTAGAAGTGCAGCTGTGGAATATCTGACCTAAGGCTCAATAGCTACCAGGGACTTTTACCTTCATCATTTGTTGGTATAAAGTTTCAAGAGTACCGATTCTGCCCTGCTAATGCCTTAGGTGCAGTGGATGCTGCCTCTAGTTCTTCAGATGACTTGGCTGGAGGGCATGATCTCAAGAATTTTTCTCTTCACTTTATTGGATAAGAGAGACTGACACTGGCTTTATGTGAGGATGAATTTTAAGTATCACTTCTTAAAAATCTCTTTTTCCACAAAGCCTACAAAAAGAGGCAGGTATCAGACAAGCCGAGACTGCTGTACCCCAGGACGACCAGTTCCATCTGTCCACCTGCATTTGTACCTTCTTGTCCCGTACCTCGTTGCAATGTTTCTGTTGCAGGGCCTTTCTGCTCAGGGTCTTGCTACACCTAACACACTCATGTCCATATCCAGCGCTTGTCTTCCCACAGTACAGATACAGACAAAAATGGGCTGAAGCATGCTTCAGGAGCTGCAGTTAGCTCTCTCACGCTGCTGATGCCTACGCTGGCTGTTGCTTACAGGTGCAGGCTAAATCCTCACAGTGTAATTCCTCTTGCATGCGTGTGTGCTCATATTCCTCTTAACACAATGCTTCACCTTACCAGAGGCCTGGGACTTGTTTGGTTTTTTGTTTGTTTGTTTTCACCCAGAGGAAAGCAGGAAGATATTCCCTGTCCCAAGGGGATGCAGAGCTGAAAGAGGAACATTTTGTCAGGTCAGGTCGAGCTGCAGAAATGGTACTCATGGTATCTTGTCTGCAGCTTCATTTTGTCTTTTTATAGCCATGATGCAAAGGTTATATTACTTGACTTGTTAAAAAATGGCTATACTCACTAAGAATCCAATGAAGTTTTAATTCAATCATCTGCATGAGCTCTCCCAGTGCAGTCCCAGCTGCTCTCAGTATCCCAAATACTGCACAAATTTATTGCAATAGCATTCTGTGCTGTTTGAAAATATAAGTCAGTTCCCAAATCTCCGTAAACAGGTTGACACCTTTCGACAAGCATTTAAATAGAGGGGAGAACTCTTTTGTCTTACTTCAAGCCCACTCAGATGTTGTGGCTTTTGAGGTTCAGCTGAAGTTTGAACATTACCATGTTCATGTTTCATTCCAAGACTGAGGTAGACAGAGAAAAAAAATTGCAGTGAGAATGTAAGCCTATTGAGTGCTTCTTCCTCTGGAAAAACAAATATGAAGGTGGTAAACGATAAAGAAACAGGACTAGGAAGGGAAGAAATCAGTTTGAAAATGTTCTCTGGACTGTGCGGGCCAGTCACTGGGCTGGGTGTGGAGAAGTCTCCCTCTCTGTGAAGAACAGTTTCCATTTAACTGAACGGTTGAAAATACATTACCCATACCATAACAAAAAAAGGTTTAAAGAGGAAAGAAAGAAAATTTTTGAAAACTTTGAGCACACTTAATACCAGTGTTCAGCAGGAGAACTTTCACAAACTTTTTAGCTTGGGAAAAGTTGTTCATCTCTTTAGATCAATGTTTCTTTTTCTTCAGTTTTCCAGCTGAACAGGTGCTGCATGTCTAAGTCTGGCTTGCTAAGGTGCGATAGGACTAGCTTTCAACACTTACATTACAGTCTTTTTCCCTATATTTCTCTTTCCCTATATCTCTTTTTCCTTAACCCTTTTTTACTACCTAATACGATATATGGCAATTGTGGTGCTACTTATTCTACTTGGTAAAAATAATTTGCAAGTATGTTTTGCTTTCTTGCTTGCTTGCAACATGTTGCTTATATTCCGTACTTGCAAAAAGTATGTGATGACTGTTGTCTACAGTTCAGCTAAGTACAAAGGACTGGCTGGGAACAGCTGAAGGCTGGAAAATTTATTTTGCTTTCAACTGGGCTTTTTATCTGAACTTTCTTTTGCCTTGTGTTTGGGGATCCCTGCTTCATGTGGGTGCATGGCCAGGGAAATATGGAGTGTGGAAGCCCTTGGAAAGAAGACTGGAAAATCACAGAATTGATACATGCACCCTGTTCTTCTCTCCAAATAATTCCCATATCTAGATGTTCACAATTTCTCTATTTTGTAGACAAAACTAATTGGACAGGATTATTATTTTGTGTCCATAACCACTGATTCTGTACTTGTGTCAGCCTGACAGGAGAGTTGACAATGACCACGTTTTTTGATTTCCAGTGTCAAAACCTAGCAAGGCTCAATAATCTTTTCATCCCATACTCCTAGACCTTACTTTCATGCTGTATTTTAACTGACTTGTAATATACCAGCACCCCTCTCTCTCTATGGACCCTGATACTATAATCCACTAACGGTATTTAGGGGCAATGTTAGGGGCAATGGTGTTCTGATTAGCTTCCAGTGGTGATTAATCTTTTTTTTCTCTCTCTCTCTCTCTCTCTTTTTTTTTTTTTCCCCTATTGGCAGTTGTTTATATCATTGGTAGCGCTCTTAGTTCTGACCAGCCTTTTCTTATCAGTCAAGTCCTTTTTCAACACCTGGACCTGGCAATGGATTTCATGCATCAATGCCTAAGAGCTATTTTTGAGCCATTAGCCACACCGGTGCTTACAAATGTAGATGCTGCTCTCTCGAAGCAACATCCTGCTCCCCAGTCTACATACTTCTCTTCCTTCCTCTCCCTATTCCCTCAAATAATTTTAAGGTAACCCCAAAAGTCAGACTAGCCTAGCACCTTTGGCAGCCGGTCCTGCCTTTCCAGTTTCCAACTGTATGTTGCCTTCAGTTGAGGAGGGAATGGGGCTCAGGGGGTCAGGAAAAGGATCTTTATTTTTCTGAAGCTGGTTTAAATATCTGCCTACTATTGGCACCGTCTCAATCTGGAAATTTAACAATGCTGTACTCGGGGTTGGCCAGTAGGTGTCAAAATAACCTGTCATTTGAACAACTGCAGTAAGTTACTGATAGGAAACTGATAATCTTTTGTCTTGGCTATTTTATGTTTTATGAAGAATTGGGGTCAGTGAGTATCTTGCATCCTTACCCAAGAACAGAGCTGATGTTGAGGCAATTTATGAAGAGTTTGGTCCTGCTGTAAAAAATAGTATTACAGACACTGTCTCAAATTTGGTTCAATAGGTATTGAATATTTACTTAGTACGCTGGATGTATGTTTTTTAATAGTCTGCATGCTGTGCTCCCATAAATTTGGATGAACACTTATCTTTGCTGGTCTTGTTGACTTTGCTTTCAGCCCTTTTGTCCCACCACATCTGACCTTAACCTGATTTCTTGAGCTTCTTGTGCCTGAGAGCAGACCACAGGAGATGAGCCCTCAGGGTGCAAGGTGGCTCTTGGTGACCCTAAGAAGTGAAATAGTTTATTCGGATTTGTTGTTTCACTGAAACACTAGGGAGCCTATTTACATTCTTGGTGCGTTTGGGTTAGGAACAACTCTCATGGTCTTTGAGCACTTTGGCTTAGAAAACAGAAAAATAATTGACTTTTTTTTTTTTTTCCTTCAAAATCAACAGCTCACATAACTTTCAGGTGTAAGTTTATTCTTTTCAGCCGGAAGTTTTCCTATTTAATAATGCATATGAGTATATTTTCTGGTCTCAGTGTACCTGTATGAAGGTGAGCATGGGTCTGCTGCTGCCCTAAAACTTCATCTGCTTGTGCAATTCTACTTTAGTATTATGAAGGGGAATGTTTATCTGCATCTATAATTGTAGATGTCATAAACAATTTTTTTTGTGTTTCGGTTTAAGGAACAGAGTGAAATACACAAGCAGTGAGCAGAGGTTTAACCTGTCTACTTTGGGATGGATTTTTATCTGATTTTCTAGTTTCCTCAAGAAGTCTTATATGTCTGTATATGGATTGCCTGACCTTTGTGAAGGGTGCTGCTACTATTAATTCCAGTTTATTTCAAGTTTGGTCACCCACATGTGGCAAAAGAGGCAGCCTTTTGGTTTCAATGAGGATTCCAGGCATAGGTCTGGCTGGAAGATCTCTCTCCTAAAAATCACCCCCCTGTCTCTGCTTACGATGGTGAGGGACTGAATTAGCTACAGTAGGGAAGAGAACTAATAACTTAGCAGAGGCTTCACTGAGGAAAAAATCTGGTTTTATTTGGAGTTTTCACTGAGAGGGAAAATAAAAACCAAGAACAACCTTAACATAAAGAACAGATGGATATAAATTGGTCATAAATGCAGCAAGACTGGAAATGAGAATGTTCCCACCCTTCAGAGCAGTGAATGTCTGAAACAGTCTTCTAACACAATGAATGGGAGAAACAAAACCCATGAAAACAAAACAAACCACAGATTATTTGAGATGAATAAAAACAATTACCTGAGTTGATACTTCTGAGAGCCAGAGCTGGATCTGATGACCTGAAGGGTACTTCCAAGCCTGCTTCTTTGGAAAACAATACTTGAATCTCTGTGTTGCCTCTCTCGTGCTACAGAAGAGCCTGTGTTCATGTCACAGGATTGCCTGGTGCTAAGTACCAGGTGCCATGCTGGCTTTGATGAGTGATCGGTGGAAGTCTGTTGGTTTCTCTCTCTGACACTGTTGCAGGAATGCAACCCTGAAACATCTTGCACAATGGTGGGCAACTTGGCAAAAATAAGCATGTTTATTATTGTTTTGACCTATGCTAATTCTTTGGCTTGTGTGTTCACAACTTGTGCTGGGTGTGTTCCTCCTTACTGCCTTAAGTTCATGGGTGATTTTTTTTTTTTCAGTTCATACGAGATCAAAATCAGTAGAAAATATTAATGTATGGAGGAAAAAATCAACTCTTTTTAAAAGAGTCCAGAAAATAACTCCCATAGGAGGCGTACAAAAGCTCAAAGGTCAAAGTGAATATCTTCAAGCAGCACAGTGATCAGCAGTGTTTGGTTTGAGCCAGAGAGTTCCAGCTGATGAGACCTTACAAGTCACACATCCAGGGGGGTCTGCTGGCACCTTGGCTCAGTGAGCAAAATATAATTAGTTTATTAAGATTTAAAATTGATGTACAATGCTTTGAGTAGTACTTTATAGTATTGAGTATTGAGCCCTTTCAACTTTCACTTTTTTTTTCAGATGAGTTTCTGATCCTTAATGCCACACTACAGTAACAATAAAAAAATCTTTTTAATACCTTATAGTAGCTGCCAGTAATAACACTGGTTTATAATGAAGCCAACAAATACTGAAATTTGAACAATTTGTGAAGTCAGTAGAAAATGTGTAACCACATACTCAGGCAAATAGGCTTTTCTTATATAATAATCACCCTGCTCTTATAAGAAGCAGATGCAATTTCAAAGCAATAGAAAATGCGTGCTGCATACTGGAACACACTTATTTAAGAAATCATCTCTCAAGAAGTCCACGGCTTCATGTTTACTGCCTCTGTCTCGTCCTTTTTCTCAGTGAGGTTGTTCTCTGGTTTCTCCCGCCACCCATCGAAGGTGCACACCACCCACCACGATCATGCTCCATTAAGCTCTTGCGTTAAACAAAAAAGTTCTACTGAGCTTTCATTTATCAACCTTCCCCCAAAGTGCTTTACGCATTTCATCAGGGATTTGCAAAACTATTCACGGCTTCGGAAGCACAGCGCTGGAGGACCGTGATCGATGGAGGAGGAATTCAGTAACTGCCCAGTGCTGTGGAGCAGTCCTGGGTAGTGGTTTGGGACAGGAAGTGAAAGAGCAGCAGATAACGAGCTGAGGTATTTGATAGGGTCCTTGTTTAAAATGCGTTGGGATTTTTAAGTGCTCTTAGTCATTAAAGACTCACTTTCAACTCTCGTTCAGAGGTGTTTGTTTTTGAGAAAGCCATAATTTAACACGCTGCTGGGTGTTGGTCCAGGCCTGTCCCAAGTAGATGTTCAACCCTGCAAAGCAAGACAAAGTACAAAAATATTTCATTTCTTCAGAATATTTCCTGTATTTATATACACTAATTTTATAAAGATGCTGATGGACAGTGGTAAGCACACATGTAAAACCCTGCAAAAGATGGATAGGACTGCTTCAGGACAGAAAGCCCTGTAAGCACAAAGTTTTGTTGTTTGGATTTAACTTAAGTGCTTCTACCAAATACAGTCACAGCTTAACACTGCTTGTCTTATTAATTAAAATAGAAATGCCTTTGAAGGCAACATTTTTGCCTTCTCTCTTTCTGGTGTAATGTTGGTGTGATCTTTCGGTGCTGGAATAAGGGGTTTTGTTCTTGCAAAGAGCTTCAGAGGGTGTCTGCCTGAGCCCCTTTATTCTGCAGTGTAGATGTTTGGAAAGCTGCCGCATCTCCTCAGCTGGGTATTCTCATTGCTTAGCACATTCCCCGCAGCCCCTGACAAGAACGTTACTGTGGGAACAGGGGAATGTCCAAAGCACACTATGTTCTGGCAAATCCCAGCTGGCAGGCAGCCCTCTGGGGTCATAGCTAGCCAGATGTGACGTGGGCTGCTCTAAATCAGACCATTGGCAGGCTCGAAGGACCAAGAAATTTTTTGCTGCATCCACTTACCCCCAGCAGATACTGGGGCAGCTGAGGTTAGAGGCTAACATAGTGCTTCTTAGCAATTTCGAGGTGGAACATCGATCACTGGTTTCCATGAAGAATTAAATGGTACATTGAGTTTATTGACAAGAGAGGATATATAAAAACATTTTCTCTCATACATGAGAGAGAAAATTACGATGCTTGAAGCATTCATTAAGTCCAGAATTTCTATCACAAAAACATGGGGCTGACAGTAATGTTGTTTACAATTTTAGTTAACACAGAATTAAATGGGACTGTTCTTGTGGCCGGCCATAAATAATGCTGAAGTCACTATAAATAGAAGTTAAATTATTTCTGGAAGCACCTGAATCTCGTATCCAGGATTGGGGTCCTGTTGTGCTGGTTATTTATAAGCATGGAATAGAAAATTCTTTCTGAGAAGTTACTGGCAAAAAAAGGACATGGCATGACATGGGCAAATAACCAACCAAAAAGTGAAATAACTAAGTGACCATACGAATGAATGAAATGATCCTCACAGCCCTACGTTAATACTCTTTTTCATGATCATAGGTAAAATTGTACTTACTATGAACAATCCACAGTTTTTTTTTAAAAGTACACATTTTATTTAAAAGCAAACAACAAACTACTGCAATGAAGGCACTGCAGAATTTTATTAAATATTATTCATTACAGTTTTTGTTAATTCTTATGTAGATGGTATTTGTCTTTTTATAAATGGTTATTTGCCATCTATTACTTCATTAAAACAGCTATGTTTTTTAATAAGCCTTTTAACTTTCTTTGGGATGTTTAGTTTAGTTGTGTTGTAATCACAACCCTACTCAAGTGGTGCAGAATAAATAGTAGATAACAATGATGAATGAAGTTGAGTATTGCAGAAAATAGGTGTTTTATCCAGCTTCTGCTGAAATCCATGAATAGATTCCTATTGACATTGGTGAAAATAAGTGGAGAAAAGATCTGTCGATTCAACTTGCAAGCTTTATGATAAGTTAGTATACAGAGTTAAACCACATAGACCCTCAGCCATAAGGAAGTAGTAGTGCTATAATTTTTAGACATTTAGAAAGGGATTATTAATGGAAAACTGTTTATTTGTCTGACAGTAGAAGAGTTGTCCTTTTACATTATTGATTATAGGTAATTTAGGAAGACCTGGGTGGTCTTATGAAGGTCAAAATAAATTATGCTGGAGATAATGTCTATGCGTGTATAGATGAGGTATACCTGTATGGTATACCATATAACAGCGCTATATGACAGTGAATTACATATTGCTTTTTATTTATTGCCTAAAAATACTATAACAGTTCTTAGTCAATAAATTTATATGATAAGAGAACAAGAGCAAAAACAATGTTTCTATGTCTTTCTGTGCAGTCCAATAGTGTTGCTTATTTATGGAATGTAATATTGTTGATTTTGAATGTTGATACAGTTGGTTTTCTTTATCTTCATAAATAAATGATTATGCCACATGTAAGTTCTAACATGCAGTAGTAGAAACTGCAGAATCAAAACTCCCCTGACAGGGGGCATTTGATGATACATCTTGATCATGCAAAACTGATAAAATCGTTCTGCTCAAGAACTTTCTCTGGATCACAAATTTAATTGTAGTTGTGTTCTGTTCCCTGAATGAGTTTTAATGTAATAGTGAATTGTTCTTTTTCTGTCCACTCTCTCTGAAACTTGCTTATTTCTAGGTGGGAGACAGAGTATTTTCCTGCTTAAACCTATTGGCTATACATAATTCTTGAAGTTCAGTTTGTCAGAAAACAGAATTTACATATAAATGACTTATTGAAATTTTCATGCTGAAGTCTGCGCCAGCTCTAGGAGAGGAGTTTTTTGAGGTAAGGGTTCACTAAAGGCTCTTTAACAAGTGGCAGAAAATTAGGGCACAGACCACAAAGATATGAGCAGCAAAGACATGAAGTGATGGGCACTTGAAGAAAGGTCTTGTTGATTAATCAACAAACAGATACTATTTTGATGATGTAAGAACAAAGACATATACTCGATGTGTAACCTGGCCATGGTGAAAATTACTCATAAAAACAATTGGAGGATGTGGAATCTTGATAGAGATGATAGATTATGCTAAACATATGGTTCCCTACAGAGAAGAAGGCCATCCAATACATGTTTTTTACTTGAAAACAACTCTGTAATGGGTCTGTAGACTGGAGAGGAAATGGAGATAGAAATGACAGCCAGTTTACATAGATATGGAAGCTCAAGTAGAAAAGGCAGGTAGAGGATAGAGTATTTGGATCATTTGCTGAAAGTGGGAATGAAAAGGAAGGAGAGATTCTGATTAACACACTGAATGCATAATCAAAAGGCAAAAAGTAAAAGATTAGATGTAAAGAAGAGAAGCACAGCAAAGGGTTTATAAAAGCATGTGAAAGTTGAGGGACCATGAAGGTAGGGCAGGCCCATCTAGATTCAGGTAGGAGGTATGCTTTGCTGTACCTGGAAGGATGTAATTTAAAAGGAGAAGCTAGGCTGGACTGAGTGAAGGATGAAGTCAGCAGGGAAGACTTCAACATAGGTTTTCATGGCAACTGTACAAAAGGTAGGATAAAAAGGTGGAAGCCAGGGGATTTTTTGTGTCTTTCTTCTTCACACAGTGGAGGAGATTAAGGCATGTTTGAGTCAAAAATGTGAGGAAAGTAATGCGAGTGAGAGGTTAAGGAAAGTCAGGGAGAGTAACAGGACAGCAGGGAGGATGGACTGGGTCACTGTCTGATGGTGGGATCATAACAGTCACTGTGACAGAGTGAAGGAGGAATAAAGTTAATATTAATAGCCTTCCCTTCCAGCGCGCTTGTTTCTCTAATGGCTTTACTATATGACACTGCTGATAGCCTTCTGACTCCCCCCAAAGTCACAGCCAAAAATATGAGCAGTCCGTAGGCTGTTCTCCTGTTATGCATACAATGCAGACTGTGTTCCAGTGTTGTGTCCAAGACTAATGTTAAAGGAAGGCTCTGCTTTTTATTTTCAAGGACTCAAGCTTTCAAGGCTTTGGACTGAGTGCCAAAAACAATTCATCAGGAACGCTTTACAACTCAGCAATACAAAACCTGTTAGGACACAGATCACCCACAAGACAGAGTTTGGGGAGGAAATATGTAAAGCACTGGTTGACCTCAGCATGATTAATGGTTTTTAACACATTGAACTCTGTTGCTTATGATGTGAATTTTTACACTGGCTCACCCATGGTTGTTTATTTTTATTTTTTGGAGGAGGGGGAACCTCCATTAATTTGTGAAACTTCCATTCATATAGAAGTTAATGACAGTCCATGTATAACAGCAAAATATTTATTTGAGACACAAATGTCCCAGCAGATTCTACTATTCCTCAGCAGTTTCTTCCCCTCAAAAGCAGCCCTTAACAATTACAGCCCTTTACGGACTTTGTGTCAATCATGTCTGTCCCGAAAGGATCGCTTACTGGATGAAGGCAATGAACAAGATCTCTTCCTATAACTACGAAGTCACTCAGTCCCAATCTCCTTGGATTAAGCCACTTGAAAGAAAAGATGAAATAATTTTGATCTCCTGGCATAACTCAGGCCTGTTGATAGTCAGTAGGCCTGATTAGGCGATTGTGATTCATAAAGCCCAAAAGCCTAATAAAGTGAATAAAAAAAGAGTTATTAATGTTGCATTTGGTGCCCTACATTTGAATGACCAACAGTACCTGTACATTTCTAGGTGCCAGTAGTGATGGGCTACATGTATTTGTTTGTAGTGACTGAATTCACCCTTCCTTCTGACCCTGCTTACATACAGGAGCTTGCTCATGAACATCTCTGTTCACAAGGCCTGCAAGAGGTTCCTTATGATGAAGAGAATTGCCATTTCACTTAATCTCACCATTCCCTGTACTCAGTGCTGCTGAGTGATATCTACTTGCTTTCCATGAACTACATACACAGTCACCTGGAGGGCTGGGTATCTTACAGAGATTTCTGCATCAGGGTGAAAAAATAGGGCTTGGTTCTCCTTCAAGTCATTTTAACATCACAGCAGCAAAACCCACGACCAGACAAAAAACTACTTTGTGAGAAATGTTCTGGTACTAGCTGAGAAGGAGGAAGGCAGCACCTGCTTCATATGTATGTACCTTTAACCTAGAGCTACAGCTTTCGTCTGGTTGACCCCTTATATAAGCAAAAAATCCAGACCTGTTTCCATAAGCCAGTGCTATCCATTTATCTCCCAAGAAGCCAGTCTCCAAATTTCACCCTTGCTCTGACTAATGTTACTGGTTAATCCCAAGCTAAGATTAGAAGAGTGAACATGTTACACAAGGTTAATACCAGCTAGTTCAAGTCTTTTAGCAGTTGATATCTTTGTAAATTCACTTAATGAAGAAGAAAAAATGTGACTCCTCTTCAGTTTTTTTATTTTTAATTTTTTTTGCATGTTAGACACCAACACTTTACCTCTTCATATATGTATTAACATTTTTCGTTATTGCTTAATTGCATGTTCAATAGTTACATGCTTAAGCTCCTTAGAAACAAAGATGTTTTTAGAAACACTACCTAAGATTTTGGAGGGTTTATTACTTGCTCTTTTTGTTAGGGAAATCAAGCAGTTGGAATTTTACAGAAAAGCAGTTACAGGCGTATCCATTTGCGATTTTGAAATGGTAATTCAGAGCCATGCCATTATGATACACTGTTGAAAAATATTAAAGTTCATATTGAAAAATTTACTGATACTATTTCAAGTGGTTAATACTACTGTCATCATTGTAATCTTTCATACTTGTTTACTACAGAAATCATCATAACCATGTGATCTACATTTTAGATATCAGGCATAATCTAGGAGGAAATGATACTATGCAGAAATATTTATATGCTCTTAGTTGGCTAAGGCTAAAGAATAATACTGTGTCACATCAGACCTACAGCAAACTGTTTTCCCTAGCAGCAAGATGAAGCATGCAAGAGCCCCTGAAGTCCTGAGTTTTAGCATGTTTTCTGCCTTTCTTTCTGAAGGATTCTATGGACTGCATGTTCAAGTGCAAGCATCGGGTTAATATCTAAAGAAAACATGGACCATGCCCATGGACACAAGGGGTGAGAAAAGTACATTTCTGCAAGCATAAAAGTTAATGGAGGTGCTAAAATAAAAGTCACATTTCAGATGAGGTAATCACCTTATGATGTCAATGTGCAACAGAAAGGTTTTGGGCAGGGTACAAAAGAGGAAGAGAGCATAATGCAGGGGTGAGGCCTTCAGGACAGATAGCAGTTTGTTAAGCCAAGACACTGCTCTGTTGAGCTCTGACATCAATCAGCTATCTAGATTCTTCTCTTAATGGTTCTGGACATGAAAGTTTCAGCTGGTTGGATATATTCTGATTACCCATTTATTGTTAGAGAACAACAGAATAGAATGGAAAACAAATTATCTTATCTAAAGAATAAGGGTACTTTGAGTACTGTAATTAAAACAAAACAAAACAATACTTTTCCCCTTGTTTAACTATTTTCCAAATGAAAGTGTGTCTGTGTGTGCAAAGTTGTTTTTTTCTGAAACTGCAGTTGAGCTATGAGGTGAAAAGTCCATATATTTAGCAGGTCAAACAACACGTATTTCAAAATGAACAGTTAAGTTAACCAGTATACTATTATTTATTTGTTAAACTTTTTTCATCGCCTTCACTTTTCATCCTATTTTGGACTGTCCAGCTATTTTGTTGTCTATGTGGAGTGCTTTTAGAAGATCAATGAATATTTAGAGAGATTTTCTTCTATTTGTGTTTATAACTCTTGACATTGTACATAGTTGCTGCTTTCTAAAGTAAAGTAAATGAAATTTTTTTTTCTTTGATTTACCTGCTGTGAAATGGGATAGACATGCAATGGGTGTTACAAGTGAATGGTTATTTTGAATTCCAAAGTAATCCTTTATTTTTTTTTATTTTTTTTTTCTGTTCCAGTGATTAGAATATGTAAAACCATGGCTTGGTTTCTGGTGTCCATTTGTAAATGGAGGGTGGATACAGCAACATAATAAAGATAGCATATATTTGATTTAACATAATGCTGTGATGACACTTGATACAAATTCTTCCTACTTCTTATTCAAACATGGCACTGATGCAAGAATAAAAGCTTTCCCCCTGCCTTTCATAGTCTGAATTTACCCAGTTCAGGGCGCAGTACTGCTGAGACCTCACAAAAGGGGTAGGTTGCTCTCTATTCCCAGACTCATGTACTCACTGTTTCTCACAGGAGTATCCTACACCATGAAAACTTGTGGAGGTAGAATTCAGCTCTAGTTCTGTAGCTGTAATTTCTCCCAAATACTGGGCTTTCTTTCCTTGTAAGTCTCCCATCTTGAGGTTTATCATTTTCTCTATTAATTCAAAATGAAGCTCTGGCCCACTATGTCTACTTTTAGGAAAGAGGAGGAAAAAGGAAAATAAAAGAAACCTCAAATAGAATATTCATTTCCATTTTTGAATTATATAAGGTGATATGTGGCATATAAAAGCCTCTATTGGTAGCTTGGGATCACATGCTTGTGTTTCTGCTCTCCCTCATCTGGAATGAACTTGGACTATCTGTGTTATGGTTTGGACTGGAGATGTTTTTTCCCCTTCTGTTAAACTGGTGACTACAGGATGTGGCAATTCTGATTATACTGAAAATTGCTGTAATTGTTATCAGGCAATAAACATTCAATATATTTTTGTAAGATTTAGAGCTTAGTGGATGTTTTCAAGTATTTGAGAATAATAACTGGAAGCAAAATGGTAAGGATACAAATTGAATTTGGACTTTACGTACTGAGAAAGTTGGCCTGCTTTATTCTGTTAAGAAACCAAGGATTACTGTAACACTGCAATGCAAGACATGTTCTCAGCTACGAAAGAATATGAATGTCTTTTTCGTATAAAAACACATTGTAAGTAGTGCAGGAATGCATACCTGTCATAAGCATAACTGCTGTACAGAAAACAGAACAGGAATGTGAATTAAATGTTCTTACAAAGGACATTATTTTCCTTTTTGGTTCTCTCATAGTCTATATATGGGCAACTTCTATCAAACAAACCTGCAATAAAAACTATGTATTGTGTGTTCACCTTTAAAGAAACCAATAGATAATGCTTGTATAATTTAGGTGAGAGCTCTTATTTATTACTCTGAAATTATAGTACTTTTTAAAGTACTCCATATGTGTAGATGGGAGTGAAGATTCTTAAGTTGTTAACATTTGATCTCCTGTTATAATTAATCAGATCCAGAATGTAGCTTAAATAATGTGTTTATATAGTGTTGTCTAAGAGTTTTACTTACAGTCCTGCTTTGAAACTGTCTGTGTTCAATGGGACTAAATATAGGTGCACTCTTTTTCCTTTTGATAAAACACATTTCCACCGGATATTCCTCTTACTTTATTTTAAGAATTGATGATTTTAGAAAAGGTAAAGCTAATTCAGAAATCCTGTAAGTATTTTATCGGCCTAGTAATGCCCATAACTCATTCACTTGAAACATTGCAGGATGGGAATTAGGTTCTTGGATTAAAAAGCTCCCTTTTAAAATAAACAGGAGGAAACATAGAGGAGAGACAGAAAAGTGTAACTTGTTTAACATTTAACAAGCCTCTTGATCCGTTTTCTGGACCAGTTACTATGCTTTTGAAGATAAAAGCAATTACATTAGATATGGGAGTGGTTTTTGTGCACTGAGGGTTGAGAGAAATTGGTTCTTTACAGAAGCAGGAATGTGAATGCCTGGCTCTGTCTCTGTGGTGATTTTTTGACCATTTTTTCTGAGTCCATCTGGGATAAATCCAGACCTCACTGAAATCAGTGAGACTTTGCTCATTGCCTTCAGCAGGGCCAGGATTTTATTTGTGAATTCTCTAGTTTTTAGTCACTGGCCAGCTCCAATGAAGCTACATTTAAGCTTTTCTTTTTTACTACTGCAAGTTGCCTCATCCTGGCCCTAGTCAGCAAAATGACTCCCAAGAAATTTTCTTTCTGGAAAGTACATCGTTGATGATCTTAGCATGGACTCTTGTTAGCTGGAGCACACCAATATTTTGATGAAAGACTAGGGACCCAGTAATAAAGTCTGAATGTTTGCTAGGCTGTGGGTTGTGTTAGGCTGTGCCGGGTCAAAGAGCTGTCTTGTAAATGTTGGCCAACCAGTGGAAAGCTTCCGCGTGGGATCTGAAAGTTGGCCAGGTCCTGTGGGATCTCTGTCAATGCCGTAACATAGCTAGCAGTGACATTAGATGGTGCAGGGGAGGATGTTTGAAATCTGCAGGTCTCGAACAGAGTGGGGTTTTTCTTTATACTGCCTCTGTGGAGAGAAAGAGACACATGCCGCCGATGCAAATTCATTCAACTTGGTGCACATCTCCAAAATGCTTTGTAGGAAACAATTTACAGAAGCCAACCCAGAGACTTAGGAACTTAAGGAATGTTTTTTGAAGTCTCAGGTGTTTAGCATAGCCCCACTGCAGGCCAGTGGATTTTGAAGTCCTTGATACATCATTTGTGTCTGAAAAAATGGACCTGGTCTCCAAAGTCATTTATCTACTGATAAGCAGAGGCGGAGAGGAGTTTCAGTGTTCCTGTGCATTGTCTGTGCCTGACCTCTGGCCCTCTGCTTTTAGGAGACAAATTTTCAAATTCAAGGTAGGTGCCAGGAGTCACCCCAGACATTGAATAAGGAGGATCAGGTACCAAAGATTGGGTTTGCAGAAGGTGAATGAGAGGTGAATGAGAGTTGAGTCATTCCATTTGGCTGTTGTTTGGTCCCTGCTGAGACCTGGATGTGGGATACGTATTTTGAAGGCCAGTAATGAAGTTACACACAGGAGGATGGTGCTGTAGGTACTTTACGAGGCCAAGGTGACCTGAGCAGTTGTGTCAGGCTGCGTTCTGGCCATGCAGCACTTTTGCCAGTATGCTGTCCCTGTTCAGCTTGGGTTCCCTTTCACTGCTAGGCTGCTGTATTTTCAGGTCTGACATTGTGGATCACTTTCTCTTCATTCTGGATTGTTTTGAGGGAAAAAAAAAAGAAAGAAAGAAAAAAAAAAGAGGTTGAATGAAAACTGAATTCCATAATTCCTTTTCCTATGATGTATCTTCAGTGGAAGAGTAAGCTGTCTTCCAAGATAACTCAAATACTATCACTCATCACAAATGTTACCTTCAAATTTCAAGTTACCTTCCTAATACAGTTACAGATCTGCTGCAAAGTCATCCAGTAGTTGGATGTCAATGTCTTCCAGTTTCTGCTAGTCACAGTATGTTCTTTGATTTTGGGAGGTTATGTAAAATTGTGATTGGTTGTGATCTCATTTTGTTATCTTGTATAGTTACTGGAGAGCATAAAGAAATGGGTGGTTATATGCAGTCTTTCTGATAATATGGAAGTGTTGAAAAAGGTAATTTAAGTTGCAGTGAGTACTCAAGGATTTAAAATACATAGTTTGCCCCTGCTAGCTTTCTCTCAATACTGGTAATGTGCTTTGGATTAAAAATATTCAAACAATTACAGTAACTGAAACTATTACAGCCCCCTCTGTGTGTTGTGAGTTTGCTGCTCTGCCATTCAAGTTTTGAGTCTGATGCAGTAAATAGAAACTTTATTTTTACTTTCCTTAGGCTCTGTGCAGCTTACCAGCCTGCTGTGTGTTAGCCACAAAACGAACTCAGTGGCAGGTCAAAAAGAAAGCTGGCAACTTTGCAGCTAGGACGCCTCTCTTCCAACTATTTAGGCTATTCCCTTCTCTTTCCTGGATGGCACTGGAGTTCCCAGGTCCTTATGACTCCTGTAGTGTTTTCCTCCTCTGGCAGGCCTCCGGGCTTCTTGGTTCCTCTGTTTCTCTGCCTACACGAAGCAGGTCTGCGGGGAAAGGCAAAGGGCTGCTTGAGAGTGGACAGTGTGTTTCAGATAAAGGAATGAAGGGGGTGAGGTGGCTCAATATATTACTCCAGGAGGGGTTTGCTGGAGCCAGGAAAATCCAGCTCGTCCAGACTGGCTCTGCTTTCCTTTCACCCCCTCCTGTGAGTAATGTGAGTTGTTTATTTCTTCATCCCTGTCCTTGCAGAGAACAACTAGGCGTTCATTTCTTTTCCCACCTCCTCCTCTCCTAGGCCCCTCTTTGTTCCTTGAAGAAGTGGGGAGGAGCACGGGAAGGGAGAATTCTGCAAGGAAAAACACTTTCGCTTCTTTTGCTCATTGAATCACAAGCCTGGGGGGGAGGGAGGGGAAGGCAGAATCAGATGAAGAAGAGCAAGGACACTGAGGGATTTGGAGTAATATCTTCATGTTAGGGGCATGCAGCCTGTCCCAAACCTCTTCTTCTCCCATACCCAGCATGGTGAGAGCCTTTTTGCTGCTCTACTGCCCCTTGTTGCTGCCCGTACATTTCCATACAGCACCCTATTGGAGATTTCTGCTAGGACAGGTTTTAAGATAAAATTGAGCCTTAACTTCCTGTTCCTCTAATAGTTCTCACTACCAATTTAATTACCCTGTTTTAAACTGTTTTAAGTAATTACTGAAATAGATGTTCACTTGATAATTTGCAGTTTAAAGAAGAGTTTGAAAATAAATTAATTTCATTAAATAGGAAGACACTATGTAATCTCTTCAGACATTCCAAGTTTCCTCTTAATATTTTACGGTATTTTTACTATTTACTTTGTATCTCTTTTCTTGGAAGTGTTTATTTTGGGTGGTCAAAACAAAATTCTCTCTATGTCTCTCATCAGCTGTAAGATGAATGCATGCAGTTGGAACAAGTTCCATTGAAGCCTTCATGCAGAATAAACAAAGTCCTGACCGAAGGCTTGAGTCATGATAGATCTTTAATGACTATTGTCATGAAAAAGTAGTTAACATGTTCTCCACCAGAAATAAAAGAAAAAAAAAGAAAAAGGGTGTAGCTTTGCTGCGGAGTCAGCAACACATCAAGATGGGGGCAACCAAGGGAGAGATTCAAAGGGCAAGGCTGATACGGCTGATGGGCATTGGAACGAGCATTAGCAGCTGTGTGTTCGTGAATGAGGGCAATGCAAGTGTGCTGGGGAGGCCAAGTATGTCACGGGGAATTTCTGGTGTTGCAGGCTCTTCAGATGGGATCAGCCTGCAAAAACGGGTATTACAGTAGGGTGCTGTAACTGTGGAGTCACCACTTACGTTTTTGTAGGCTGTATCATACTACCCTGCGGTAAAGCAATTTTGTCTCAAATGTTCCTGTACTCTGCGGGGAATCTGACATGGGGATTATTTTGGGAAGGGAGGTTTGGTATTTCTGCAGATGGAGCTAGAGAGCAGGGAGATGCCTATGAAATCGCAGCACATCCTTAAACAAAGCAGATCTGTTTCCACTGCCTTTCCTACTGGTGTGACAGTTAGCGTAACACTTGGCAGTCAACAAACGCCGCATGCTGCTCTTGTCATCATGCGGTGGGGCAGGAAAACTGCTGACATGGAAAAGTGCAGACAAAATCAAGCAAAATGATTCATGGCTTGGAAGGCTGCTGTGTCCTGGGGAAAGATTAATCAGAACTGGCCCAGAAACCTCGGGGATAGTAATATACATGTGTATTATAGTTACTGGGTGATAGAAAAATATCTCTGCATGGGCTGGGCCACATTCACAGATGCTAGTTTAGGAGGTACATTATTATTTTTTTGCAGTTAGGAAAAGTCTTTCTTGTAAAAGTCTAATCTCTCTGTGAGTGAGGGGCGAGGAAACCTGCCTTGTATAGCTTACAGACCTACGATGTTCATAAACAGTACTAAGGCAGGACTGGGTGGAAAGTCATAAAAAAATTGCACTTTCAGACCATTGCTTAGTGAAGAAAAGATGCCATGAGAGCTGTGGGACAAGCTTATCAACAGGAAATAAAACACTTTGGTTCTTTAAGAGTTCAAGGATCTGAGAGTGGTTCAAACTGTGATCTCATTCTCTGTGGCAGTGAGAGATTAAAATTCTCATCTTCATTTTAGTGCTCGATGATAATCTGTACATTTTGGTAAGGATGCATTTGTCTTTCTGTAGCCTTACCTATATTTGAGATGAAGGACTGGAAGAGGCAGTAATTGGAAGTCTCAAAGGTTTACAGATAGTTAGAAAGAGAGAAAACACCATTGTAACTAATGGGAAGATATACACAGGTGATCCGAGAGCAGGGAATATTTTAGACTAAATTTATAAGGGAATGAACTTAGTAAAATTGTTCTCCGATTTTGATTAGAGAAAAAAATTCAGAATAATAAACTCCAAACCTTCAGGCCAATTTTAACAAAACACCATTATTTTCTTAGAATTATTCAGTTGCTGTTTATTGTGAAAAAATAGAGCTAGGAAAGTCGTGAATACCCCTATGGAAGGAAAAGTTTCAATATGGACCATAAGCCAGTAAGCCTGCATATCCTGGCCAGCCAAACGGCACACACGGTGCTCAGAAACAGGCAGGGTGTGTGCTGCCTCTTGCGTGACCTGAAGCTGATGGATGTAGGAGGGATGGGGGGCAGTGTGGATTGCAGGGAGGGGAATTTATCAAAGGAATATGGAAAAGGGGCTTGGGTTGTTGCGCTATGGAGGGGGGAATGATGCAAGCCACAAATCTGTAGGAAACCGGGCTTTATTAGTTCCACTGCTTTTGGAACAACTTGTTTAAACTTCCCTTGTAGGTAATTAACTTTCTAATGGCACTGTGAGATAGGCCACCTGCAGAACCCTTGGGCAGGGGGATTCACAAGCATGTACGGTTCAAAATAGGGCCTCATGGAAAACTAGGCAAAAGTGTGTTAGAATAATATTTACATTCAGTAGCATTAAGTACATCTGTTTGTTATTAGTGGGAGGCTGAACTGGCTAAAAATCTTTCACAAGAGAGTGACCCAGCAGCAGAAGGCCAGGTACCTCTGACAGCTTTTCTACAGCTACCAATAGAGCTATTTTCAAAAGCTTGACAAGAGTTCCCTCGCAATATCAATTTGAATACAAAGGAGGTCAAATTTTGATTACTGGAATATGCAGATGTTTCTTTTCTGTCCCTTTAGGTCCCTGGTTTAGTACTTATTTCTTTGCTACAACGATGTTTACAGGGGTGTGCAGTTTTCATACAAATTACGGGAGTGCAGCTCTGGTTGAAATCAGTGAAAGCTAAAGGTGGTCAGCCTGTCTGAAAAATCAAGGGAGATGGGTCACAGTCTTAACCCTACTAATTTTAAACAATAATTTTAAGCTTCTCTAGAGTATTATTCAATGGAAAAATATTATTTTATCTTAATTAGTCAAAGTGAGACACAGTACAAGAGATTTTAATGTATATAATTCAGTTTAGTACTCCTGAACATAACTTTGATATCTGAAGATTGTACACATAATTGCTAACAAGGGTTACTGATTTCAGTGTAATTGTGATGATTCAAGCTACCTGGAAATAATGCTTAGTTGGAAACTCTGTCATAACTGAGTACAGTCTCTCAATCTTCTAATCATACATCTTAGATGTATGTTATGTTTATGTGTGTATGTACAAAACAGTATTAGAGAGATGGGCTATTATTGTTTAGGGTTTAGGAACTCTGTTGTAGTGGTATTGAGGCTTTTGTGTTGAATTTCCTACTTCACTATGGATTTGTTTGATGTAAAATTTAGTAACCACCTCCTGTTTTGTAATTGTTATAACATGTACCTCTTTGTCTTTTCTCTTGATTTGTAAAAGCTTGAAGGACAGGAAGAAAAAACACTCTTTGTGTATGTTTATATGTAACACACAGCACATAAAACAACGGAGCCCCCCACCTTTGCTAGCTGACTCTTTCAAATCTTATGTATCCATAAGTTGCAGAGAGGTTTCTAACTGAAAACTCTTATTGCAGACTCCTTTTAGTCACAGATTACTGTCATCTTTCCTCTCAATTCTTAAAAAAATATCTCCATCCAGCCACTTTGCAGGTTTCCTTTCCCTTTAGGTCAACACTCACTGCCAGGAAACAGCCTCATTCAGTAGTCCAGTGTCTTCTGTCTCAGATCACTGAATGTTTTGTATTTCCTGGCCAGTTTGCATCGTCAGTGTCTGCCAGGTATAAGTATGCCCAGAAATTATGATATTATGTTACTCCTTTGTCTCGCACCTACAGAGTCTTGTCCTATCCACTCTTTGGTATAGGGATCTTTGGATCGTTGTAGATAGGGATAGGAATCTTTGGGATCTTTTTCAGGCTGTGTAGTTTGTACAACATATTGAAAGCCTGATATAAATAATACAGATCTGTTCTGTCACACAGGCACTCATGCTATTTGAATTCTGTAGGGCATGTGAGACAGCTGTGCCGTAGAGGCAGACACGCTACAGGAGCTTTGAAGGACTTGTGTGCCCCTGGAAAGGAGTGCCCTTGCTATTGGAGGACATCTGGAATACCCAGAGGCATCTCCTGTGGCAGTCAGGACCCTTATTCGCTTACCTCAAATCATACAAGTAGACATTTATTATTTATGTAGCATTCTACAGTGTAAAACTCTCCCAGGGAACTCATTCCTGAAGAGAGGAAAAAGCAAAACCTCTTTTGATTTGACCAAATATGGAAGAAATCTATCTCAGTTATGCTCAAACTGAAATGAGCATTGGGAAGTAAAACATCTCCAAAGAGAATTAACACAATAGCAACAGATGTAAAGAGCTGTGTGTCTGGAGCTTAGCAGCAGAAGTAACCGCCTTATCAAGAGACTCAGAGTGTTGTTTTGTGGTTTAGAAAAGCAAGTAGGTATGACCAAAATGACTGTCCTTTGGGAAGACAGAGTCAAAGGGCACATGCTTGAGAGCCACAAATATGAGCTATTCAGAAAACAAACAAAGACCTCTAAACTAAAATGTGCAGGTGACTGAAAAGGTCACCCGGTGAAAAGCACAAAGAATGAAGCAAATCAAGGTGATGAGGTGTGCTCGAAACAGTGGCCTCATCTCCTGTGCAAGAGCACCAGATGAGGAGCGGTGTGGGTCAGTAGATCCCACACTGGGGTTGGGATCCTCCAAGCTCCTCCGGTCTGCACGGAGCACTGGGACACAGCTGCTCATTTAATGGCCAGTAATGTGGGTGGGTAATGTGTTCAAAATGTGTAGGTTTCTTGAGCTGTACTATTTAAACAGTGCAGAATGGCAAGACTTTGAAACAAATCCTAACGTTTTATAAGCTCTGTAGCTGCTTGAAAAAAAGGAAGCAAATATTCATTCAAAAAGGGGAGACCACCTACTTAAAATGTAACCCTGCAAGTAAGACAAGCATTTCTTAAATAAACTCAATGTGCAAGCGGTGAGTCACCCTTTCACTTCTGTAAATTTTTGTGTGGTGTGTTTCTATTGAAAGCCATTTGGTTTCAGAAAGGTGTGGACCTGATTCTCTCCTTTCTTGTGCTAACTCATATTCATACAAAGCAGGTAGATTACTCATTCAAGGGCTTACTCCCCCTCTGACCCTGCCAGCTGAAAGCTGATGCTGTGCTCTCTGATACCAGCTCCATGCAATGCTGCCACTTGTTTCTTATTAACCCTTTTCATGCTCAGTAAATCTGAAGGCTCTGCTGAAATCACACACCCTTTCTCAAATCGCATTTTATATAAGGTAAATTCAGCTACACTCAGATCTACCAGAGCTGCACTAGTATGCTTGCTTTCAGTGTGCTGTTTTCTTTATTCCTTTTATTTTTTTTTTCCTTTTATTTTTTTCCCCCTCAAGCGGTTACAACTATTTTGATGAGTCTCATTTTGTCCTGTGCGGTCACTTATCTGTTGCGACCCACTTAGTGGCTTCCACATGTTGCTAAAATGTGTTTGGAAGAGGGGATTAAGTTACTATTTCTAGCTGTGAGTTTGTTTGGTCACTTGGACACGTTCACTGGGATGTGAGATCCGAGAGCCCACGTAGAGCCTTCCAGTTTGAGATTTTCTATTTTCTTTCCTCGCTATGGGGGACCTCACACATGCTTCCCCTGTAAGTCCTGCTGCAAGGAAATGCATGTAGTGTCAGAAGTGAAATCCGTTCAGCCTAGCTTCTTGTTTCCACTGCCTTTGGGATGTTACTTGAGGTGCCTCCCTCCAGAGGTAGAAGAGGAAAAAAGGATTGTGAAAGGTCTCTCAAAACACTCAGGGTCTATTGCAGAAAATCTTTCTTGAATAATTCATGACAAAAATTGAGTGAAGACTTGCTTTTGTTTGAGTTAAAATTGGGAAATCAGAAATTCAAGAAGGATGTTTAGTAACCAAAAAAAGCTCCACTGTTCCCAGAATTTTTTATTATTATTATTATTTCTTTTTCCTGGATGTTCCCTTTTAGAATTATTTCCTACTAATTACAGTGCTTCTTTGAGAATGTAAGGGTTGTAAGCATTGACTAGGTCACATTTAATCAAACCTATTTCCTTGTGAGTGTTGTGACTCATCTAGATTTTACTCTTTACCATCTTTTTGCTGATGTCTTCGTATCAGAGGTTTTTGTACTTGAGGATGTTTGAGGAAGATGTTTTTTCTTGTGATTTCTCTTGTGATTCTTAGCAGTTAAATGTTTATAAAAATAAACAACATGCAGTGACATTGTTTTCATACAAACAGGGATACTTACACAGTTCTGCGTAATAGTCTTTGGCCATAGCTTGGGAGTGAAGAGTTAAAACAGAGGCAGAGATGAAGAATCTGCTTAATTTCAAGCCAAGTAAATAAACCTAAACAACACAAGAAGAGACAGGATAAGACTCTTTGGGCTCTGCTCTCGGTGGTATTTTGCATATATTATGCATGACACCTCAACTATCACCAGCATGGCCACATGTTGCAGTAGGAGAATCACCTTTATGGACAAGTGAGAGCATTGTTCAGGGTGTGATGCAGTGCAGGTTTGAGCTTCCTAGCCTGTTTCAGATAGGCTGCTCTTCTGGGTTTTCTACAGTTGTGTTCTTCCAGTACACTTGGAAGATACATTAATTTCCTTTGCATAGTATTGAACAAGACATAACTCAACAGCTTCCCAAGACCTCTAGTGATGGAATTATGAAATAAAAAACCCAAGAGGAACTACTGTTTTCTTTACAAATGCTGTTTGGAAATGTTTGCTGATTTGGAAATGAATGGATGCTGATGCAATGGAAACCAGAGAGTTCAGTCTCTGCTTGAATGGTAAAGTATCTGATTATTTACAGTAGTATTTTATCTGAAGACCTGGATATTAATTGATGGAATATGCAGCAGCTTCCTGAAGGCACCAGGCACCCAAGTAACTGAACAAGCATGTTATGAATTTGAATGTGACTTTCACATCTAGGGCTGTGTATGTACAGGCAATTACTTGTGTGAATGTGCAGAGGAAAACAGAATGTAATGTCTGCTAGGCAGCCAATAAACTTGAATTATATCTTTCTGTTTCCCTCAGCCAGGAAGTCACCCAGCTATTTTTAAATCTGTATCCATGAAAGTAGTCAGACATAAGGCTCTTTCTTGAGGAAAAAAAGGTCAGGAAAAGATTTAAAATATCCTGAAATTCCCTAGCCCTGTTTATCTGTTGCTGCCTCTCTCTTTCTCTCAGAGGGCTTACAGGTTGCATTTTTTTCCAGCCTGAAAGCAAGAGTTCAGGAGGTTTTTTTCCAGAAATGTACATTTTAAAGGGGTCTGTAATATCAAGTAGGCAATCAGTGAGTCTTTCACACAAGTGTTTCTACCTTTGGCACCTGGTGCATCTCTTGGCAAGTTCCTGGGACACTTGCTAATAGCTGGAAACTAGAGGATAGCGATGACAGTCAGATGACAGTAGTTTTTCACTGGAGTGGTCATTACTGTCTGGGGTAGTAGTCCGTGAGAACACACAGGTGTATGAGCTGTTCTCAGCTGCATTTTGCAAAGAGAAAAAAGAAAAGTGAAAATGTAAAATTTGATCTTTTAAATGGTTTCACAGGGGTGAAACCCACTTTTTTTTTTTTTTTTCTTGTTTATCACTGGAAGAGAAAGCTTAGCAGGTTAGTAAAATATCCAAGTTTAATTTGGGAGGTCTATTTTTATTTATTTATTTATTTATTTTTAACATCTGGCTCTAGAATAGAGAAAATATGTCACTTTGGGCAAATTACTCAAAGCCAATCATATAGTAGTAAAGCGCATGCGCGCACACACACACACACAAAAGAATTCCTTTATTCTTCACTGCTTTGAATGTACATTTTAAGGTAACATCTTTAGCTTGTGCAGCCCTTGGCACAAATGAGAGTCTATCTCCAGGAATTAAAATTGCAGGAGACAATTTTTAAATGAAAATAATTTCCTATGGAATTTGATATGCTGTTACTGTATGCATACACTAAATACACTAAATCAAGACAGACTTAGGAATTTTGGGGTGAAACACAGTATATCAAAAAAATTTAGCTTGTGGAAACAGAAGCTATCTGTGAGAAAAAAATGGTTTAGCTAAATTTCCTAATGCAAACTTTTTTAAAGAAGAGTTTTGGGATTATTGAAATATCTTTCTGACTTTTCTGAAAGATAACAAATTCCCTTTTTTCAGAAAACTTTTTATTATGAAATTTTAATGTGCACTGCTTGGTGAAAAATTTGTTAATCTGAATTTTTGTTCATTAGGGATGCAAAAGAGTTCAAAATGTTGAAAAACTTTTATGGAGTAACAAAACATATTCAATACAATGTTCCAAACTCTGAGGTCACCCAATGAATAAAAATGTAAGTTTCATTTTCAAACAGGCTGAGTTATCATGTCAGACTTCTTTATGTAGATTTGTCAATTCTGTTAAATATTTTAAATGGATAATAACGATTATATATATAAATATTATTAAAATTTCATTATTATTATTATTATTATTATTATTATTATTATTATTATTATTATTAATGTTGATTTCTTGCTAGAGGCATAGAGAATTTGCTTGCTTGCTACTACCTGGTGTTTATTAACAACAGGGGAAGGATGAGTCATATGTCCACTTTACAGTTTTCTTAAGGATTATTGTTTAGGCATATGTTTGCTTAAAAATCTGTACTACACGAGTGGTCACAATTTAATAGTAATGCATGTTTGTGCTAGAGGTAAAACTCCTTAAATCCAGCAAAGAACTTGGGTAAGTCACAGGAAATGTGCTGTCACACATCTCTGCGCATTGTAGAGTTTCTGTTTCAGTCTAGACTTGGAACCTCTCATTTGTGGGTAGTTCAGTAACTGAAGAAATCAAGGAGATCTGAGAAGTTCTCAGCATCATGCATCCCTTCCTGGATCTAACTGAAAAATATGTCTTTGTTAGGGAAACTAAGTAAATAGCTATTTTAATGAAATGCATATTGCTCCTGTGGTTACTTAGTAAGTGTATTGCCATTGTTGATAAAGAAGAGCTTTCAGTTATTTCAGTTCTTAGTATAGTGTATATTAAAACAAACAAACAAAAAAAAGACACCTTCTTTTGCCTTCCCACATGATGAGCACCGGTGTAGCATTGGAAAATTGGTTGATATTTCTGTTTAAGATGTAAAGTAAATAAAAAAATGTCCCTGGAGGGGATACGTCTTGCCGTGTTCTCTCGGAAGGCTCCTGATGGGACAGAGCTGCCCTCTGTCCACACACAGGCGCTGCGATCAAACACACATGGGGAGTTAATTCCAGCAGACTTTATAGCCACCCCTCCACAATAACAATAAATAATGAAATAAATGCAGAGCACTTTGGCTGGTTGGTTCTCAAAGCGCTCCACAGACCACTCACACAGTAGCGCATTGATTTTTCTCACTCCTGGAATACAGCAATCCAGTGTCAAAACATGGCTGCCATTTAACGGCACACAGCAAAACTACGCAGCGCTCAGGGCAGAAATTGGAACTCACTCTAAAAATGGCAGGACATTTATAATTATGCAACATATTGGAGTTATCAAATGCAGAATATGTCTGTCTTTTCTGATATATGTCTGTCTTTGCTGACTGACTTCAGAACGTGAAAAGAAAACTGAAGGAAATGGCTATATTATCAATGTGTAGTCAAGAAATTCTCTTGCTCTTCTGTGAATACCTTTTTTTTAAAAAAAAAATATATATATATTTATATTTATTTATTTATTCGTTTCTGGTACCGAAGTGCTCACACTGTTCATATCTACAGTCCCCCTCATACCAATAACTGAGCCTGATGAAGCCAGAGATGTGATCTCAGTGTTGTTGGCCATATTGGTCAATTTTACCCATCCAGCTGGGTACCAAGAGCAGAGGAACAGAGGTACCTGAGTCAGAGCAGCGAGCATGCCTCCGTGCTGTGATCATGCTTGTGAGTGCACAGCACAAGCCTCGTATGGTAACTTTCTATGTTTCACATAGCACTGAACTCTATGGATGTTAAGCTGTCAGCCCTTCTCTAGTGAGCTTGGAGCTACCACTTAAAAAGCCTTATTCAGTATGTTGTCTGATCCAAATGTATTTGTTTGCATTTGATTGGACTAAATGCAGATGTTTTTGTTTTTACTTGAAAATCTTAGTATCTTTTGGTTCTTCCACATTTATCTTAGTATTTCTTCTCAGTGAGGCCAGACTAAAAACTCATTAGCTTTTATTTCTCTTTTTCATGTGTGTATGAGTGCATATCTATCCGAGTTATTCAGTTTATAGATAAATGTTTTTCAAAACTTTCTTGCTAGTACTAACAGCTCCTCCTAAATTCTCTGAAATCCTGCATTAGGAATTTGAATGCGAGTACTTTTTGATTTCTCATACTGAGTTGCCTCACCACCATTTTCTCCATTGGCTCCTCCTTTATTTATAAGAGATGTATGGAAAAAGTCTAATAAACTTTACCTTTCTTTTATTTTTTAAGAAAGAAGGGGAAGAGTGTCAAAGTCTGAGTGGTCTCTTCCCCACCCTCGGCCCTGCTTTTATTTTCCCTGAGTCCTGAAATATCCTTGATAATGAATTCTCTGTCACTGAAGTTTAAGAATACATTTTTTACTGTTACCTCAGATAAAATTGTAAGATATTATTTATTTCCATTCCTACTTTTTTTTTTTAATTATTATTGTTTTTATTTTTAACGGTGAGCTCTAATGACACACTGTTAGAGGAACTACTGTGTGTTCAGTAGTGAGGAATGAAGCTCTAAAGGTCTGGAAGTTTGGAAAAGTTCAGATGCCTCAAAATGCTTGGATTCCTCTCAAAAATTTTTTCTTAGCTGTATAAATCTACCACCCAGCTGTCATCCTCTGAGGAATTAGCAAAAAAGCATATTTATAAGACAAATTGTTTGGCTGATGGGGAGAAATATGCTAGCAATATTTTTTGATTCCAATTTGAAAGTAGACTATTTCTTCCATTGCAGTCAGAAGTCAGAGCTGCAAGTAGGTTCTTTCCAGCAGACTTACAAAAGCCTTTTTCTTTCTGCAGGCGTTTAGCCACACCACCACGGGCTGTGATCTTGTCAGTTCTCATAAGCTGGTAACACCAATGGTAACAAAATACTTTCCCTAGTTAGAGGATGTACATTTCCATGAATTGGTTTGGTTCATCTCATATATGAAGTGTCAAATCTTTTTTTTTTTTTTTAAACCTGAATCATGAATCCTTTTTTTTTTTTTTTTTTCTTGAGTGCATAAAGGACACTGAAAGTCTTTTGAGCACTTTTTTTTTCTTTTTTTTTTTTTTTTCTTCTCAATATTAGAAGTTAGTTGTATGAGGAGAAGCAATTTCATATAACCAATTCAATAATGCAAAATCAGTCAGGCACAGGCTTAGCTTGAGAGGTTGGTAGCACCCTCCTCTGTGGCTGTCCTGGCAAGGTAAGCTGACTAAATGGACAGGATCAGGCCCAAAGCATGTACATCAGCCAATAATTCACGCTACAAGATTTTGCATCTTCTGCAAAACAACCCGGCATCTCGGGTAATAACCCCAGAAAGGACAAATGGAACGTGGACTCTCCCTTGTTGGCTATATAAGCAATTATCATTCAGGTGGATTTAAAAGGGCTTTACAGCCCAGCTCATTTATACAATGTGTTAATGTGTGTTACTTCTCCCGCCACTGAAAGCCAGCCACTTATGAACTGAATCATGGCATCGGTTCAACAGCATGTAGCAGCAAGCAGCAGCATGGCAGGCAGCAAGCACAGAAAACATCTCCAGCTGAAACAGCCCCCAGAGCCTCGGGTGGGAGAATTTACATTGCACAGTGTGTGTTAGGTAGGACCTGCAACCTGAGGCCACTTGTGGGAAACATTACCTGGGGTTGTTAGTGACCAGTGGTTGTGATGAGCTCAATCCTGAGTCTCGCTTAGTGGACTGCTAACACTGCAGACCCATACTGCTGCAGTTTGTTGTTGCGGGCTGAAGAGGGAAAGAAATTTAGAAATTGTTGCCAGCACCACTAGCAAGAGCAGTGGAGTTTTCTCCTCTAAGTAGGCCCAGTAGACACAAGTAGAGCTCAACACCTGAGTTGCTACGTCAGCCCTATATTCGTTTTGTAATATTTCCATTTGTCAGAGTTCTTTGAATGGGCAGATTCTTAGAGGGAGATGCGTTTGCTGCTCTGCAGCTATAGGTCTCTCTTCCTGTGAAAGCGAAGTATTATGAATGCAAAAGACTTTTCTTGCTAACACTGTTGAGAGGATGGAAGTTCTGGTGGGAAAACTTCCAAGTGAAACTTTGGCTTCACTCAGCTGGAGTGGCACAGTCTCCATACTAACAGCACCTTCCCCAATTCCCCCCCCCCCCCCCCCCTTTTTAAAAAAAAAAACCACAAACTTCCCCGTGTCACAGCTCTGTGCAAATATTTCCCATATGTCAGCTGGCTGATCCACTAATCACTTAGGGCTGGAGTGTAAATTACACAAGCAGCAGCACACACACAAATATCTGACTTGTACGATTCTGTAATTCGGCTAGATTTAACTACGGTGAATTGAACTAATCTTAAATTAAAACATTTCTTTTCATAGCTGTATAGATTCAGTGCTAGAAGGGCTATTATTCCATCTTCCACTTTACTACTGGCCAATGCAGAAAGTTTCCCTTGTGTTTTAATGGTGCCTCTCTTGCTGTTTGCTTTCCCTGTTTGCTTTCATTTCTATCCAGTGTGCTGTCATTACGCCATGAACTGGATTCTTTTTTTTTTTTTTTTGAACATCTAGAATGTGCATGGCATTTTCTAAACAAATTAATTAATAGCGTATGCTATTGCTTATTTTATTTCTGTAATACAGCGCGTGAGAAGTTGACTGTAATGTTTCAGACAGGGTAATAGCCAGGGAGTATTTTGATTTTAGGGAATTCTGGGAGGCTTTAAATTAATCTTTTCCTTCAAGGTGGTAGGAGTGTGTTCCTCAGCACAACACTGCCTGAGTATATGCTGGCATTCATGGGAGGCAGAAGAAATATAATGGTGTGGGAGGCTTGGATTTCTAAAATGAAAAGTCTTTTTAGGAAAGAATGCTTTGAACAGCCCTGGCTGCAGGTTTCGCTCTCTGCTTGCATGCACGTGTGCCTCCAGCACTGACTGCTCAGCATGGGGCTGGTGGGCAGGCAGCGAGCTGGTGGCTGCTGCGGGGCTGCAGGGCTGCGGGGTGGAGCTGCTCCTGCCTGCCTTCGTTTGGGGCTGGAGGAGCCCCTTGTCCCAGCTACACCACCATCTGCAACACCTCCTCCCATCTCATCATCACTTTTACTGCTGATATTCTCTCTGCACCTGCAGAGATTTACAGATCAGTCTTTTAAACTGTCTCTAACTGTTCCAGTGCATAAAAATAAATAAACAAATAAAAAATCTACTCCCTTACCCTCTTGCTTTTCTGACCTTGGTTTCCATTTTTTCTTAGTTTTCTGTAATTTCAGTATCTTTTCTTAAAAAAAAAAAAAAAAAAGTTTATTTTTCTCCTGTCTCCCTCTTTTATTCCCCAATATTTTTTCTTTATAATACTGTTGCAGGTGTGGACTTTGAGTACTGTGGAAAAATATAATAAAATGGTTTCTGCATTAGAGGCTTAGACTTATTTGACATTTCCCCGAGCTCATGTTCATCCTCTCTTTCATGGTTGTTTTTATTAAAAAAAAAAAAAAAAGTATGTATTTTACACTGAACAATGTTCTGAATTAATGTAGCCTAAAAGATATTGTGAGTAGATTCAGTCACAATGATTGAAACTCTTGTTGGGTTGACTTCCTTCCTTCCTCCCTTCCTTCCTTCCTTCCTTCCTTCCTTCCTTCCTTCCTTCCTTCCTTCCTTCCTTCCTTCCTTCCTTCCTTCCTTCCTTCCTTCCTTCCTTCCTTCCTTCCTTCCTTCCGTGGATCAGATGCAAGCTCTCTTCCATGGTTTTGGACAATATTTTTAGCTGTTTGTGAAAAAGAATCAGTAATTTAAGGAAGGGATCTAGCGTCATCCTCAAGAAACTAGGAGGAAAAAAAGCCCAAGCCCAAGAGGTAATGTGGTAGAGTTTCCATAAGATCGATTGCATTTGATGTGAACTGGCTGTGCACATCCCTGAGAAGAACACCCAACACCATGGACTGCTATGATAAGTATCTTTTTGAGTAAGTACATAGGTGACCGTAACGTTTCCTCCTCTGGGCAGCTGCCACAATCCAAAAATGGAGTTAGCTTTGCTAAGGGTCATCTAAAACAAGCTGTCTGCTGCCAATATACAAGGCTCATTCAGTGCACCCCCCAAGGAAGTTCTTGTCCTGGAGCTTGTTTGGGGATGGCTGTGTTCAGGGGAGCATGGAAACGAGGTGGAAGCTCTGTGCGCTCTTCCTTGAGCAGAGAGAGGAGTCCTCGCAGAGAACAATAGCCCTCGATCATTGAAACCCCATCTCCCTGCACCTGCGAGAGTAAAACTGGCTTGAGATGCTCTTTTAAAGTTGCTTTTAATGTTTCTGGAGCAACTCTGTAGAAATCATGTAGGAAAATGAAACTCTTGTTGCCTTCAGTTGCAAAGGGAAGAAGCAGGAAGAATTATTTATAACATTATCTAATTCGGGGTTATTTACTATGGCAATTGTTTCTGGGAGTTCAAAGTCATTTTAGTTATTTTATATTTATTTATATATTCTTCTCTAGCAAAACCTGCAGAGATAAAAATGGCTCTTGCTGCGCTGGCGCAGTGGCAACCACTGCAAAGCAAAGTGCTCCCCCGAGATGTGAAACTCAGCAGTTTCCCACTGAGTGCTGGAGCAGCTGTGGAAGAAGGAAGAATAAAAGGTGATATGAGTTAGATTTATGCTGATGTATGAGGTGAGCGTAGATTTTTTGCTTAGAAGTTGCTAGAAGGTCATGGTATTTTACCAACTGAGATTTATACATTTGAAAATGAACCTCCAAATGGGAATGTGTCCAAAGTCTAATAAAGCAGGGCTATGCTCATACACTGACCTTGGCAAGCCTGCAGGTAAGTTCCACAACTTCTACCACCTTATAAACACTAAGATGGGTTATATAGAAAAAACTATAGAGGCTCTATTTAGAGACTTATGGTAGCAAGTAGGCAGAAAAACTTCAAAACCACCAATTTAATTTATTGAAGGTCTCAACAGGAACATATAGGAAAAAATTCTGTCTTCCACTGCAAATATTCCCCCAGCAACCCAATCTACCAGCCAAGAGTACCCAGAATTGAAGGGGGGAAAGAAAACCATGTTAGACCTGCTCAGTAATACCACTAAACAAAACTCAAAGGATGAACATGAACCTGGTTTTGTGTTTTATCTGCTTAGCTCAGCAAAGAAGCACACAGCTGAGAAGTTTTCCTAGCTGTACTTTACCATTGATGTAATTGTATATCACAACTATTGTACACAAAACAAGAGAACATGCACTGTGGTTTAGGCACTTTTTTTTTTTTTTTAAATTCTCCAGACTGTGTCTGGATTTCATAAAGGTTCTTAAAACCACCTTTTGTGGTTCTAAGTCAGAAAAACAAGTGAGATCAAGAAGTTTTTCCTAGTTTCAAGTAAAATGCATGTGATGCCATTTTAAGTTTCAGGATCTCTGCTTCCAGAGAGGCAAAGTGTGCCAGAAAAAATGCAGGCTAGAAGAATCTGGACCACTCCAGGGTGTAAATTAGAGCAAGGCCTTCCCTCCAGCGTCTTTCCAACCTGTTGGTGCAGCAGGGCACCACGGCTCTGCCTGCACTGGCTCCTGGCCACTCCTGAACTCTAGGAATGCCTAGAGGCCAAATCATGCTGCCTCTGCTCTGCTGGAGCAGTATAAAGAGGCCGCAGTGGGTGATGGGAGTATTTGCATGTATAATTCCAGAAATGACAGGAATCACCATCTCCACACTCATTTGTAATAATTTTGTATTAAATCATTATTAGGTTCTTCACTGGATTGTTTTTAGGAGTGTATTTTTTTCTTGTGTTACCTAGCCAGGATCAGAAGAAATCCAAATAATATTTTACGGTAGTCAGACAAAAATATTGTTTCAAATTTTAGTAACAAATCTTATGATATGTAGGGTTTTTAGATTTTGTAATTCTGAGATGAACCTATAACTCTGATATATTTCAATATGAAAAGGGGCTCTTCTAAATGGCCAGGAGCTGGTAACGGATCTGTTGTGTTTGCATGCAGCCTTCTGCTGTAATATGCCTTAGGAGCTACCCCTTTCATGGCCTTTCAAGTTCTATTTGCCCAAGAGATGTATAATACTTTATAATACTTTAGCATGAATAAGAGGTAGAGTAAAAAATATGATATGAATAAGTACGTGTGTTCTTTGTAGCTGACGGCATGTTCCGCCTCAGTGGATCTACTGAAGAGCTGAGGTTATGAATATGGCCTCAGCTGCAATATAGCTGTAATATTTGTTACCTTATATAACTGCTATAATTTATTTATAATTTTTTCCTTATTGCATTTCTAAAAGTTATTTTTTTGTTATATCTTTAACAAAATAAAATGTACAAGAGGTTGCTGTTTAGTTTTGAAGTCTATCTTGCGTAGTTCCAAGAAACTGGATCATACTTCAGGGCTGAGTTTAGTTTGTAGGAGTGTAGTTCACTACACAAAACTGATCTGAGTTGTGGAGTCCTGCCAGTACTACTCATAAAGCGGACTCTCACCTAACATAAACTTTTTAGGGCTTATCCTACATCTGTGGTTCGAGATTTGTGGAACACACAGACCATGTGCTAGGGGATGTATGGAACTCCCAGCTGGTTTCATTAATGTAGGTTTCCATTTGTGTGTTGGAGACCTACTTTTGTCCATGTTGAACAACATTTTTGCAAAGATTTTGGCTCTTCTAGCACAGTCTTTGAAATAGTGGAATTTATCCTTGATTACATTAATAGAAATATGTATATATATGTGTGAGTGTATATACATATATATATATATAAATTTTTTTTGAGAGAGAGTCATATTTTTGCTCTTATAAAGGAAGCATCATTCACCAGATCCCTCTCCCCAATTAGAAGGACTGGTCTTACAGTTCCATGAAACAGTTTCTGGCATGGCAACTAGGAACCTTTTTCATTTAAATGTATTTGCCCTCTCATGAAATCAGGGTTGTTCCTGGACTCCACCTTTGTTTAAAAGAAAAGAAAAGAAACTCTGCCAATGTTTTTTCTTTTTTTTTTTTTTTTTAATTTATTTATTTTTAATAATCCAGCTTTGAGTAAGAGGTCTTACCTTACTCTAGTGCTGAATCCTCCTGAATACATCCACTTTGTGTTTTGGGACTCAGACCTCCACTCAAATGAAAATTTGTTATTTGTCCAAACTGTGTGACTGTAAACCCATAAATTGGTGTGGCCTTAATTAAGCTTCAGTGCATGCCAGATGAGGCATTTTGGGAATATGATACGTGTCAGTACAGATCTGAGTTTGTCCCTCTCTAGAGAGAGGACCTGCCAGGTGCACTGCAATCACAGCTCTCCTGTGGTACTGTCATATGGTTCATGTCAGGCAGATAAGGTGAAGCCAGGGTCCTCCTAGAAGGAAGCCAGTGAGGTGGCTGGGATGTTTAAGCAACACGTGACATAGCAGACCTCACACTACTGAGGATGCAGTGCCCTGAACAACATATTGGCCATTTGGGTACTTAAAAACAGCTGAAGCTGTGTTTTAGGTTTTAGTAAATTCTTACATACATGCCTTCCTAATGTGCAACACAAACAAAACCTTTTTAACCAGCAGGACTGTTTCATGAAATGCACTCTAGAGGGAACTGAAGGCTATAATTCTATGTCTGTTTCACTTTTAGTGATTTATTTAATTTCTACATCCTCTCTGCTATAATTTTATTTTTTTATACTAAATTAGATGTATAAAAGATATAGTTTTTGTCTTTCCCTATATTGCAATATTGGAGAAGCACACATTATTTCCACTCTTTATTATCATTACCTCATTATTAATATGCAAGACTATTTGCACATTATTTCAACTCACTTCCACAAAATCCTTTAGTCTTTGGTACTAAATTTTCTGTATCTGTTCTTATATTCTCATCCTAATGTATTTAAAGCAGTGAGGCCTACCATATTGTCAACAGTTGTTTTTGTTGGTCAGTTTGAATGTACTCCTATAATACATTTACAAAGGTGCAGCAATTTTGAACTGTGTGGCTCACCATATCATATGCAATACAGAACAGTACATATCAACATTTCTGGAGATACTTTTCCTGTAGATATCCATTGTGCTTATGGTTCATTAAATATACAAACCCCACATCTTTAGACTGAACATCTGGGGCCTTGAAGGTGTAAAAACAACCCACTGACGTCATTCTTCACATCAGTTTCCTCACTTATCCATGATACCGTACAAAAACCTTTAGACATGTTTGGATATATTGTATACAAAATTACAGTTTTACCTTGGGAGACAGATGCTCTAAACCTATTGCTCATACCTTTGGAGATCAGGAAAATAATTCTACCTGCTCTTGAAGGACATATCTGTATTAGAAATTTAGTGTCCTGGAGGAGTCTATTTGGTATAGAGAGCCACTTTTCTGAAGGTAACGTAAGGAATAAGAGTTGTGCTGTGAACTCAAACTCAGCAGTCTGCAATGGGTGAGTGTATCTTCTTATATTGCTTGTACCATACCTGCAGAACAGTCATATATATAATCAACTTTTCAAACAAATTTTAAAAGCTTTAGTGGGAGATAATTAATTCACTATTAATGAACAGTTGCAATGACTGTGAGAGGGTGGACTGAAAAACTGTCAGCGTCTGTAAATGAAGTAGAGGATATCTTGGCAAAGCCATTTGACAACCTGCAACAGTTATTTCTTGGGAGTAAAAAAATATTTTTCATATCTTCATGTATTTGAAATGCCACATTAGCTACTCTTAATCTTTCTGACATTTTTTTTTTTTTTTTTTTTTGGGAGGGGGGAGATTGATGACTTTTTAGGTGTGTAGGTGGTACTTTATGAAGTAAAAATAGTGAGGCAGGTTGAAGCTGTGGATGTGTCAGAAAGTTCAGCCCCCTGACTGGGAAGCTGCTACTCAAACTTTATAAAGAGGATCTTTTTTCCTGTCCTGACCCCTCTCCCCAAGTCACATTGGTCAGTTCTTCAGTCAGCATATCCTTGAATGTTTATAGCTCTGCTTTAAAGGTGGAATTCTCATCCTGAAGATGATAATCCTTCATCATGTAAAATGACCATAGTGTAATAAGATCTTCTTGCAGGGTGCAAATGTGTTATTAGGTGTCAGTCTGCAGGCTCGGGTCATCCACCAGCTGTTATACTGCACAGGTTGTATTTTTTTGCAACATTTGGTGGAACATTTCAGGACTGCGGGATTATCTGAACCAGATGTGAAAAGCCATCTCCCTGACACAAGTGTGCAATTAGTCATAAGTGATTATCCATGACCCCTTGTGTGCAAGGGGAGGGAAACTTAGGGTTAACTGCTGTCTGCACCTTAGCTGAAGAGGGCTATAAATGTTCCTCTTTTTTACTTGTTAGAGTTCAGCCAGTTTTCTGCTTGTTCTTGCTTTTCAGATTTTCAGGGACATGTAAACCAGGAGAAACCTAGAAATCTGAGCCCAGCTTGGAAAACTGTAGCAGAAAGTCATTGGGAAATTGAGACCTGAATCCCAGTTGTTCTGCACGTTTCTGTCATTTGCAGTTGCAACACCAGTGTAATATTGCATCTTCTCACCAGTGAAGGCGCTGGATTTGCCTACCAGCCCAAAGGCAAGAGAAAAATAAAGGACCTCTCTCTCGCTAAATAACCCTTCTCTTCTGTATGGATTAGGAGTTAATTTTAAGTTACCTCTGCCACCAACAGCTCTAGTGCCATGACAGTAAGTATGAGACTTTCATGGGGCTTTACCTGTCAGCGTCAACACTTTGGTTCTTCTGGAAACCAACAAGCAGTCAGCACAGTTTCTAGACCACTGCTGGAATACCATTTCTCATGGCTAATATACTACTTTAAAGGAGGCCAACTCAGTTTCTGGACAGCTCTAAGTGGCAGCTGTATCTCTGTGCATGCGTAGGGCTCCTAATACAGTAGGCTACCTATATCTGCTGAGCTGTATGTTTGCTCATATCATAGTAACCCAATTACACGGTTGTGATGGCATTAGGAACTGTGTGAAGCTTTTTATTATTTAGGACCTAATGAAAATTTGAAATGCCTTGGGCAAGCTGCATGTAACTTATGCTCTTTGGCCGATTAATGATTTTCCTTTGTACCACTGGGGTTCATCTTCACCTCCCCAGTGTGACACTCACATCTACTTTCTCTTAGTTATGGCTGTAGGCTACAAGCTGATCAGATTTCTACATTTATCTGTGAAAGGGTCACAGCTCAGCCACAGTGAAAGAAGAAAAAAAAAAAAAGGTAGCTGGTGCTACATAAATTTTGAGCAGCAGGTGGAGATATAAGCCCCCACAGGTTGCATGCTTGTCAGAGGAGATAGGTGCAGTCAGTCAAAGATGACTAATTCAAATTGTTTGCTAGCTACTTTCTTCCCTTCAGCCAAAATTGGCTCAGATTTACCAACACTGAGCCTTACTTCTCAGTTACCACCCATGTCTCTAATGCAGGTCATGAACAGCAGCTTACTGAGGCTGAAAGGATGTGGAGGAATGGGGCAATATGAACTGCTTTCTGACAACATTACAAGAAAGCAGAGCTGCTCTCTGAGTCTTTCAGGGAACCTATGTCCAGTGGTCTCAAGACAAAGCGTGTCTCACATGAAAGCCTCAGCACTAAGCACATTTTCCCATGACTGCTTTTGGAAAAGGAAAAGACCTCCACAATTTTGCTGTGGTTGGTAACCTAGCTAACAGCTCTGTAGCTCTCAGAGCAAATACCAGCCAAAGCACTCAACCTTCACCCACAGCCATGAGACGTGCCAACAGAACAGATCATAGCTCCTGCCCTGCTCAGGTTATAAAGGGACAATAGTTCATGGAGGATTCAGCCCTGTGAGAGTTGTATCATCACAGCTACGTCTGTGGACAGTGGAAATTTGAACTGTCTGAACAAAGTGATGGTTTCTTAAGCATAGTGCCTTTGTGGGAAACCAAGAGTCTGCCTTCCCTCAATGAGGTATTTAAAAGCTTCACCAGCCTAACTCTTCTTCCATCAGTTCTAACTCTTTACCCATCAGAGTGGGGGTATAAACCACAGTTTGGCCAGTAAAGTCTTCCAGGCAGTTTTGGGTTCCCAGTGCTCACCAGGCTCAGACAAAGAAGCTTTGGTGTTTGTTCCCTGGAGAAAATTTAATCTCTTCAGAAATGGTCGGTTATTTCTGAATCTGCAAGATTGTAAATAAGAAGAAACATCTAAGTTCAGATTTAAGCCTTTCACCATCTTTCTTGAAGGCTTTTTTTTCCCCCCTCAAGCGCTTACCATCAAGGCTGGGCTGCATGAAACACATTTACTTCTGAGTTTTCAAGCACTGCCTGCACTGTAAAATTTAATGGACATCAAGGGAAGAATATTTGTTGGTCAAACAACAATTTTTCAAGATTTATAGTTTCTATCACTCCTGGTTGTGACCTTACCCTCTATCCTAGCCACCTCTCTCAGCATGCAACTGAATTTTTCCAGTTTCATGGTACACTTGAAGTCCTTCAGAATTCAGCATACATACAGAGTCCTGACAAAGCATTGAGTGTTCACCCAAATGTTCAGATAAATATTAGACCCTCCATAAGGAGAAAAAAAAAATCAAAACAAAGCAAAACAACCTTTGGAGGTAAGGTCAACTCCATCCAATGCTTCCTTGTCAGCTGTGACAGCTCTGTCCTGTGTGTAGCCCTTAATCCTTGTCTGCAGCCAAACATCTCTGGGTACACCCTGAGCAGAGGACAGGCGAGGGATGGTGACATCTGCATGTGGACCCACTCCTCAGGCAGAAAGTAAGATGTTGTTCCAGAAATGAGGGATTAGCATGAGTGAAAGAGAGCTCTGACTGTAATTTCCCTTTGGCAGCTTAGATGCACACTTAGCTTTGAATTGGTGAGCAGGTCCGTGGCAGCAAAACAGCCCGTTCACCTCCTCACAGCGCGATACGTGCTGGAGCTTTGCGGGATCAGCACTCTTGTTTGGATTTCTGAACTCCTGCCAGATCAGGGCATTTAGTTTGGACCATAAGAGAAATAGAAGCTGTTCACAAGGCTTGGGTCCAAATTTCCACACCATTTGCTGTCTTTGGAGATCAGTGTGGAGGTTTGGTACTCGTAAAAGTAGAGGGGAAAGAAAGGAGCATTTAATAAAGAAATGAAATGTGAACAGGAAACATAAAGAATGAATGCAAAGGGTGTCCACCCATGTTCTTGGGAACCCATGTTCTTTAGTAACACTACACAGAGAAAAAGGACAGATGAGGGACAATGGAAGATAAAAAACAATGTAAAATGCAGCCAGTTTTCAATGGTATAGTGGAAGTAACTAAGCCTTGATTCATCTGGAGTTAAAAATTATCACTGAAGCCTTCTTTGGCAATTTCTGGCTGTAGGTGCTGGAGACTGGAAGAGGGAAAGGGAGTGTGGCAGCTGTGAGACGCTGGTCTTGCACCAAGACAAGGTGAGCTGCGAAAAGTCTCTTCCGTAAGGACAGCTCTAAAGTTCCCAGTTTGAGTCCTTTGTGTGTCTGGTTGGATAAAATATGAATATTCCTGATGTAAAGAACATACTTGGGTGATGGGGCTGATTTCTCTAAACATGAGACATTGGTAATGAGCATTGTCATGATTAATTAAAATTGGAAATTGGAGAATTAGCAAGAAATGCAATATAGTAATGTTTAACTGGAGAAAGTATTATCTCTGTTACCTTTTCAAATCAAGCTGCAGAAAATTGCTATCAGATGGAATTACCATGCCCATTAATTTAATTGGAAAATAACTTTAAGAAGAAAGGTCTGGTGCTTCATAATAAAGATGGTGTAAATTTTACAGTAGTTCTTCACAGCCAAGAAAAGAAAAAAGATTAATGGAAACACCTATGTTTCATTGCATAAATGCCGAATCAGGAGCACAGTCATGGGTTTCCTTCTGAACACCACTTCCTTACTTGGATTGATTTTCTCTGTCTTTCCAAAAAAGCTATGAATGTGCTTCAAAATTTAAAGTTGCCAATGTAGCAGCAAGAGGTTTAAATATCATTAAAGTCCTCTTAATTCAATAGAACAAGTAATATTATGTGCTGTCAAACCACAGAAAGTAAATGATGACTGAATCACCTGGCACTGTGTCTTTAACACAAGACCTTCTACTTCTGAATGTGTGGGGTGGTTTTATTTTCCTGTCTTGGGGCTGCTGCTTCTCTGTTGCCCTCTCTTCCATGTGAATTTATTTTCCGTTCTGTTTTTTTGTTGTTTGGGTAGGTGCAGTAATGGCATTCCCAGGGCAGAGCTGGGAAGCACTGGCTTCCTTTCTGGAATACGAAAGCAGAAGCTATTCCGAAGCTGAAAAGCTGATTTTGCAGAGAACCCTGCATTTGGGGCAAATTTTCATGAAGCTAAACATTATATGCTACCACATACACTTCTTCCAAAGAACAAGAAGAAATATATATTAAATTTTCTGAGCTTTAATCCTTGGTATTAGATTATTTATTTGTTTTAGGCAATGAGGGATGTTATTTGATCTTTTGCTCACTGACACTTGTCTTGCAGTCTACTCTGCAGATGTACTGGGAAAAGATTATGTTCCTTCATCTCCCAAATAAGCTCTTTGTTTGTTTGTCATAGCTTTTGTACAGCTTTCAAGCCGGAGTTTCTGTGTGGGCTTAAGTAAATTTCTGTTCTCCTTGAAGCTAAACAATACAGTAACCTCCTTAAAGGAATCGAGCTATGACAACACCACCTTTTTCTTGTGTACCAGTTAATCCACAAGATATTTAGGACTGTGGTAGCTGAGTTGATACACCTTTGGAAGACAGAAAAAATAACTTGAGGAAAGGTTAAATTTGTATAAATTTATGTAAAATACTGAAATCATAGGATCATAGATTATGGATTAATTTATGCACAAGAAAAAGGTGGTCATAGCTTGATTCTTTTAAGGCGGTTACTGTATTGTTTAGCTTCAAGGAGAAGGTAATAGGACTTTAAAACTAAAGGACAATCTAAATAAGACTTTAAAAGTGTTCTTTGCAATTTCTTGATACATGAAAACTATGTGGCTCTCTCAAAGCTGTAGGTCTTGAAAAATAACGTTTCCCTTCTCTGTTGAAAGTTTTTATTGTTTTCCCTTAACTCTTCTTCATCTTTAACTCATTAATCCTTCTACACTTCCCTGAGGAAAGAGAGTATTACTACTATTTTATATGTAGAGAGCTGAGGCAGAGAGATATTAAGGGTTGGGCTTATAAGGGAGTTTTGTGGCGTAAATCCTCCAATTATGCTGATATCTATGGGACTTGGATGCCTGTATCCACAAATGCCTGGGGACTTTTGTGATCTGAGCAGAAACTTTTTGGCCAAGAAAACACTGGGAGCCTTGGTCAGGCAGGAAATTGAAGCTGTGATCACACAGAGATGCTAGGTAGTTTTCTAGCCATGGCGTAGCATTTCTTTCTGCCTCTCTCTCCACTTTTGCTTCCCACCTTCCAGTCCTCACAGGTGTTTGCTCATAGTGTGCCTACATCATGATGTTGTATGAGCAGGGTGTGATCATTTAACTTGGTGTACATTCAGGGCAGCTCTAGCTCAGATTCTAGTCTTTGCAAACAGGCATTGCTAGCAGGCACCCAACATTCAATTTGTGCTGAAATTAAGGTAAGAGACTGAGAGTAATACAGCAGCATAAACTGTGGTACAAGTTCCAATAGGTTGACTACTGCTGAGCTACTGATACTTGACAGCCACTGATACTTGGAGCTTTGAGTAGTCAGCCCTCTTGCTGTCCAAAACATGTAAGATATGTCACATAGTTAGATGCTGTTTGAAAACATTTTTATTTTTTTTAATTCCCTTTTCAAGCTTTCCTTCATCTCCACATTCTGTAGCTGAAAGTTGCCGGTTGTATTAGGAGCTTTTATTCCTTTGCTCTGACAGATTGTCAACTTAAAAATTGCATAAATTCTACAATCCCTTGATTCTTTGCAAGGGAAAGCACAGGAAAGATGATATTTTGGATTAGAAATCCCAATTGAAGTATCACCATTTCATTGTTTACTTAGATTAAGCTAAAAACATTTGTCATTAGGAACGCAAGAGGTAATTTCCTGCCAGAACACCCAAACCTTTGACATTTTTCCTTCAAAAATCCTTAAATGTGTGATAGAGTATCAAAGCCTTTTCCCTACCATCATCAGCAAAGGTCAATGGTTTCTGACAGATGCATATTAGGCCTGACTTAATTATGACTGAGTGCCACACTGTTTTATAACATCTGTTATCCAGTGACTAAAAAGTGTCTATAATTCTATTTTTTTAAGGCACTAGCAGATGAAAATGGCAATTTCAGTTGGGAAATTTGAACTGGCAGAAGAAAAAAAAGTCTTTTTTTTTCTTTTTTTTTTTCCTGGAATATTTCTAGTAATTGCTATAATTTTGGAGCAACGCAAACTTCAAAAATTCCCACACGTGGCCTTGACAAGGTCAGCAAGGCCTCAGTAACTTTTATGTTTCCTGCATGATCCCTGCAGGTTAAAGAGAGGGCCTCACTGAAAGGAGACCAGCCTGCAAAATAAAAGTTTTCCTATACCTCTGAGGAGCAGCTGCTCTTGGACCGCTATGACCATGCTCCAACAAGCTAATTTTCACAACTCAAGCAAAAATCTACCTGCTGGATCATTAAAATGTCACACGGTTCAGGTCACGTAAACAGTTTCACAAATAAATATCGCTGCCTGAGCTCCAGCATTCAGGAGAAGAGGCCAAGTATAACTGTCCTGCTTGGGCACAGCTTGCAGTTGCTTCATGTTGTGGTGTGTCAAGTGTAGGTTGCTGTTCACCATTGCAGCACTCGAGTATCTTTCATATGAAAGAAATAGTAACCATCAAGATGGTAGTAAACTTCATGGAGTCCTTGTCTTTTTTTAAGAAAAAAAATGTTTGTGTTAAAGTTGTGGCTTTAATTATTTATTTGTAGATTCTACTCATTACTCCGTTAGGAGAGCTTTAGTTTCAAATGAAGACACTGCCATGTGAGGGCACATTAGGCACATTAGAACCAAAGTCGCAACCTTTCAGCAGATTTTTCATGGTCTGTGACAGTTGTGGTTTATATTTCAAGCAGTGTCATGCAAAGCACTGTTGTCTGAGAACTGCTCAGGACAGAGTCTGCAGCCTTGGATTTCTCTGAACTTGCAGCTAGGAACCCTTATGAGATCACATTTTACTTCACTGGTCTTCTAGGGAAATTTGTCTGAGCTTTCTCTCTGTATGCCTGAATTGCTAAAATTTGTGATTGTTAAGCTACATACACAGAATCCCAATCTAGAAACAATAATAGGATCTGAGGCTTTGCACATTTCAAGATTTGGGAGATGGAAACTTTTCTGTTGAATATAAATGGGTATTTATTACTCAGCAAATCACAAGTAATTTTTCTATGTGGCAAGTTCTGGAGCTAGCAACTAATAGAGTGACATATGAGGGAAATTACAGGCCATTTTAGAACTGCTGCACAATTCATCAGGTCTTGCTTCATTTGTCATGCATGTACAAAAGCTGCTATACATTATTATGCCCTTGCTGTACTGCACTACAGTACCTTAGGTGGGGATGGCTTTGATTATTTCCTTTTCCTGATGGGCAAATATTGAGCTGCTACTTAGCTTGAACAGTTTTCTTATTCATACAGATCTCTCAGTAGCTCTAGCTGGTAGAATGAAGTATTAGGTAGTTTAATACAAAATAAAAGGGAATGGAGCTTAATGAAGTAGCTAAAGGGGATGAAGAGATTAAGATTCAGTACTGACTAGAGAGTTTTTCAATTTTCTGGGTGATCTTAAAGCATACCAGAACTGGTAGCTTGTTTGTTTATTAATGCACTGTATGATTATTGCTAGTACATTATAAACATTAACTTCTATTGTTATTTACAGTTGTTATTTACAACAACAAAAATTATTATTTCTTTATTGAAGTTTAGCTGTAGGCGTTTGATAAAACTACAAAGAGCAACCAGTATGCTGGGTACTAAGTGGTTTTGCCCAAATGTCCGATGAAAAGAAGAAACTGTCAAAGGAGGGGAGACTGTAGGTCTTGTTTCTGTATCTGTTAATGTCATTGTTTACTGCAACAACACCAGCTGAGATTGGATCTCACTGGAAAGCTAGAACCATTAATCTCTGCTGTTTGGAATGGGATATACTACTGGGGGGAGGAAGGGGAGAAAAAAAAGACAGAAATCCCTGAAAAATGGAGAACAATTCCTTTTGATTTTTTTTTATTATTCTTCATTATGCAAACAGTTCCATAATTCACCACTTTGTTTTTTACATTTATGCATTGTCTGTACTGAAATAAGGGTCTGTTATGTTAATGAGGGGATGAAGTAGATTTCCGTTTGTTTATTTTTTCTGTTGTTTGAGACATGGAAAGGGCTGAAGGTCATGCACGTGGCAGAAGTCTCTAACCCCAGCCTGCAGGAGCTACTGGTAAAATCATTCAGGCAGGGTGAGATGCAGACCCCAAGTTGCCACTGGATGTTGGTGGGTCCTGATCCACTTGAAGCCCAAGTCAATATCCTTACCCACTGAAATGGAGTTGGAGACTTTAGATGTGGGCTCTTGTTAATGATTTCTTTCATCCATTCTTTTCTCTTGTTTACACTTCTGTACATTTTTGTTTCTACTGGCAGTGTTGAAGAGCTGATTTTCAGCCTGACTGTTTTTGTTCAGGAAACTAGTATCTACGAGTGGGATAAGAGTGAAAGAATACATTATGTTACAGGTGGCATGGGCTATGTATGTCAGGCCTCTATTCTTTGGACCAGGGTCATAAGTGAGATTGTAGATTAATTGTGTAACAAGGTGTCAGAAAATATTCCACAAATAAACAGAACATGGTTAACTCAACACTTTGAATTTATAGAAAGTCTAAATTAGATCCTTAAAACAACATGATTATTGCTAAGTTCTAGCCTGAAGCTAAACTGGGGTTCTCCTGTGAATGAAGGAGCTCCCAACTGGCAGAAACTTAAAAGGTAACTTAATATGCTGCACTACCAGAAATATAACAGACTGCTTATTGGGACATGTTTAAAAAAGAGAATGTATAATAGTTTTCTGATCTCACTGATACGTATTTCTACAAATAACACCAGAGACAAGTGAAATCTGTTTTATGGTTCGCAAGAAATCAACTGGACGAAACCCGAGTTTCAGTTTGAGCAGTTATACATATACAGAGGACTCCCAGCAGAATCTTTAAAAATAAGCATATGTTTCCCCAATGACATCATATTTTTGTTATCTGCATTGTACCACAGTAATTTTTTTCAAATAAGAGACAAAGAGAGCTACAGAAAAGCTAGACACCATAACATTTCAGTTTAGTTCTGTTTATTCCTACTACTACATTTAAAATATTTTGATTAAGTAATGATGTAGTTAAAAAGCAGGAATGGTGAGTACTTCCAGGGCTGAAAAATGTAAAATAGTGCAGAAATTGGACTTAATCCTAATTTTCCCTACAGACTATACAGAAGAGATCCATATATCACCTCTCTGAAGCTAGTATAGATTCAGAGAGGGTAACAAATATAGATTAATCTTCTATTTCTTTTAGTTTATTTAGTTCAGTTAAATTTTTAGCTTTATTTTTAGTTCTTTTGATGGAACACTAGGGTTGCTTCTGCTGAACTAGTAGGCTATGTGGGATGAGAAAATAGTATACAGAATATAGAAACTATGCAGTAACTAGTGTAATTCATGTGCAATAGCAAATATGTAATTATAGGTTTTAATGCTCATATCTGAAATTAAAGTCTGTATTTTGTGACACCATTACTGAGGATTTTGTTTCTGCAATGTGTCCAGGTTTATTAGAGATATCTGTGTTAAGCATATGTGAAATGGGAAGGTTTCTCCATCATGAGCTGAATCTGACTGTTCTATTGCTGATAGGCAGGAGCAGATCCTTTATTTTAAGATGTGTGCTGTTTCTAATAAAAATCTGTGTGAAAATCTGTGAATGAAATTTGGTATCAGTGACTAAACCACAGGTTCTCATCTGTTTTACCTTTTCTCTCTCAATTGGCAAAAGGGTGTACTGGATTATTCAATTGCAAAATTTAATAAAAGAATGAAAACTGTTAGACACATGAATACAAAAGTGCCAGTAGCTATTTCTTCTGGCATGGAACATGGAGTGCCTTTCTAAGCTGCTTTTAAAAGGACACAGGAAGGATATAGTGGCACTAAATACACTTAAGAAGAGATACACCCATTACGTGGAGCACAATGAAACCTTGCTTTGAGGTTATCTGAGAGTATGCTGGTATAGAGAGATATACAGAAATGCTGTCTTGAGCCCTGCAGACTCCTATGAGCCAGCATTGTTTGTGACATACACAAGTGCAAACATCATTGCTGAATGTAGAGGTACAGCATAAAACATCTGTGTCTGACTGTATATCAGTCAAAGACACTGGCTTTTGTTTGTAAGACTATTCAACTGCTTTAGCTCAAGCAAATCAGCACAATGTCCCTGTTTTCAATGTGGTTATACTGACCTTGTGCCAATTAAGACCCTAGAAGATGAATTTCATGGAAAATGGCAATTCATGATTGCATTGGCCTAATTTTATCCCCTGTGTATGTTAACTATTATTACCAAATTTCTTGTGCATCAGGTTAATTTTTTATACTTGAGTATCTAAATCATCTGCCTTGTCCTAAGCAGAACTTATACAAATTTCAACATCCATCCCAGTAAATCAGCTCAAAAATGAATATTTAGAAGACACAAGAAACATTTCCAGAGACAGATTTGCATTTGGGATCAAAGGGTTTAAAAGGGTTCAAAGATGCTCCCCCAGGTGCTGCATGGGGGAGAAATACCCAAGATTTTGAGAATATTTCCATTGACTTTAGTACATTGCATCTTTGCTTTTCTATCAACCTGTGTAAAAGGAAAACCCAAGTAAGTACAACAGGAACTGCGAGTGCAATTTAATGTCAGAATTTTCCTGGTATGAGCTCAGCTCTTGCTGTTATAGAGGTAACAAGGAAAAACAGAGACACAGAGAGACAGAACAAACCTTAAACCAGTGATCACTGCTGTCTTCATGATTCAGTCCAGGCCATCCACGAGCATAACGCCGTATTTCCATCCTCTGCTTTCACTGGAAGTTGTGCTTGGCATGACTGCACCCTTCAGAGCATTTGGACAAATAAATAACATCCCTCTTCATTATTTATTTGCTTTCAAATTTTAATCAGTATTTGTGTAATCAGTAGTAATTTACTACATTCCTATTCAAAGAGATTGGCACAGTGTTTATATATAATCACCCAATGTAGCTGTTTTATTTAAGTACTGGGTTCTAAATACACATAAATTTAGCAATTATCACTGGAACAAATTTTAGACTTTGAAGTGAATTATACCAGGAGGAGTTTTCTGTAGTTGAAATTGGAAAAACAAACAAAAAAAGGCTTCACTTGCCCAGCTGAGGAATCTGACTGTGACTTTTATGCACATGCACTAAGTGTTTTATTTTTGGGTGCAAATTGTATAAAACCTAAGGAAAGCTTTCAAGTAACAAAATGCAGGGCTTCCCTCAGCCACACGTCAGTGCCTTGTTTGGCTTGTGAGGTTGCAAAATCTGCCTTTCCCTTTGACTGTTTTTGCTTCCACTTAAAACAGCTAAACCAAACATTGAATAAAGTACTGATAGTATTTTAGCCTTGTTTTCTGCTCTAGGCTTAGCAGGTGTGGGCATCTCTGCCTGTAGGATCTGAGTCTGTTTGTTAAATGTGCCTAACCCAGTTCACAAGGGTAGGGCTATTCACCTGAGCTAGGGGTGATGTGAATGAGTTCCCCAATGCTCTGTACCAGAGCAGCTCAGGGATATGTCTTTATACTGTGGTTGGTTAGAGCTGGGAATAAAGTGCCAAAGTCAGCAGCTGAAATAAGTAGAGTAAATCAAGTTAAGAGGGAACAGGACAACATTTTGGAAAAGGAGGGAATATGGGGTAAAACCATTTCCTAGAAGTTCAGGGTTAAGATGATGAGATATAAATTGATTGGTATTTCCTAGGTTTATAAGGGCAGGCCCTGGCGGATGACATCATCATCTGCTGGCTCTTCGTGTTTCTGAGTACCCACTTGGGCTGCCAGGATGCTGCAGATCCTGCTCTCACTTTGAAAGCCACAGGAATTTTATCTGACCAATCTATGCAGGGTCAGACCCATGGCAACATTTTTAAAAAAAAGCTTATCATGGTTCTAAGTCATCTGTGCTGATGGTCATGGGCTACATTCATGCAGAAACCAACCCTATGAATGTGCTTCTTCAGGCTTTGCAGGTACGTGAGCTTGCAGCAATTTAACTACCTCAGTTTAATGTGAATTCCTCAGTGGGCATTCACATTTCTGATCAAGTGGCTTATTACTGGTTAGGTTCACTGTGTTCCCAACTGGCTCGAAGTTGCCTAGAAATAAGACAGATTTTAACCAAGGTAGGTCATTTATTCTAAATTATCCTGGTTAAAGCGTCACCTTCAGTTGAAGTTGTGCAGTCTGTAAAACATTTAAGTGATGAATATTTAACAGATCTAGGAAAACATGTATTTTTCTTCCCAGTGAGAATTTTAAGGCCATATAATATAAAGATGGAACATTCAAAAAGAGGTTGATGTGGTCCCAGCATAACTGTGAGGGCTGTAGAAGTGCACCATATTGTGTGAAACAAGGTCCTAAAGTTTAATTATGAGGACAATTCCTTCTATTGCTGCACCATCTTTATTCATGAGGTGTCTGTTCCTTGGCATTTTATTCAGCAGTGTTTTGGTAGTAAGGAAGATTTCTACCTGAGGAGACAGGTGGTTGGAAGCAGGCAACCCTCCGAAGTCCCAATGTCCTTTCTTGGCCCTTGGGGAAACAAGGGTTAAAGGGTAGTTAATAAAAGAGCTAGGTTATCTCCTACCAAGAACCCAATTAGAGGACATAGAAAGTTGCAGTAAAGAAAAAGTATTTCACAGCTTTCAGGAGTGAACAAGTCTGGTGGGCTGAAGATTCAAGATCAGAAAACAAGAGTTATGGGAAGTGAAATATTTTTCTGCATACTTGTCCTTAAGCTCACCAAGAACACTGGAAATTCAGGCCCACAATGAATTAGTAGTTGCATTTTGTGATTCAGTGTTTTTGCAGGGCTCTGCTGTTCAGGCATTTTTAGGGGTCCTCAAAACTTCTACCAGTTTGGTTTCACTCTCTTAAAGAAAATTTGTTGTAAATTTAGAGGAACTATATTTGGTTATGGGGTTACTTTTTCTGAATGCCCTCACAGACAAAAACAGTAATATTCCAGGACTCGTTTCTGTTAGCTTTGGGGAAATAAGCACTTGTATCCCATCAGCTGACAGCTGTGACATGCACAAGAAAGAGACTGGAAAGTCTAAACATGCATCTGAAATGCTGCACAATCAATAGTACATATTGAGGTTATCAAAGCCTTTTCACATGATGTGTTTCATATTGCTTGTCACTGGCATGACGGTAATGGCTCCTAAGTGCTGCAAGAGGATTTACAATATTGTATGTGATTAAAATAGGAGATTGTGCTAAGAAATTGGTATGTATTTTCAGAATTATTTGGTACAGTTGGAAACAGCTGAAAGCATGACTGCCTTCAAATAACATGTTGCCAGAACTAACTGCTTTGATTTCTTAAGACTAGATGATGATTGTTTGATCATTTTATTAAAAAAAAAAAAAAAAGAAAAAAAAAAGAAAAAAAAGGTCTAGGTGTCAAAGAGTTTCCTTATGTCTAAACAAGTGTTATTAACTTCAATTATGGCTGCCAGGTGGAGAACTGTGCACTTCTTTTACCATGTTTCAAAATATTTCATTTAGACATTTTGGAAAAACATACATCCCTATTCATAACCCCTGTTACTGTTCTGATTTATAAGTTCTGCTCCACTGTAAATCATTCAAAATGAAAAAATTAAATTTTATGGCATCAAACTTATGTGGCATCGTGCCTGAGTAAAGGGCAGAAGGAATGTGATTCTTATACTGCCAATTACCATTGAACTTGATTTTTTTTTTCTTAACAGATGGCTGAGATACACATATAGAGAAAGGTAAAGTATACTTATTCTTTATTTGGACTTTGAATTAAAAATAAAACACCCTCTTCAATCGTTTTTTCAAGTTGTTTATAAAGCTTTGACTCTTAAGTATTATTATTATTTTTTAAATTATACAAATATTTGCATCTAAACCAGAAAATTTGGTTTCAGGCCATACACTTTAATTACTGTGGATGGTAAAATGTATCATTCATTTAGTCTCACAGGCTTTTTGGGAAAAAGGGGTCGCTCTGTGGGAAACGGCATCGGGAAATTATGAGATCTTATCATTTTTAAGTGGAGAGAGAATCCTGAAATATAATAAAAATGTGGCATGTGTTCTCTGATCAGTAAAAGATTTTGGATGAGGACATATGACATTGCATTTTTACAGATTCTGTACTTTTTTTTTTTTTTTTTTTATTTCCTAGTACACTTTATCATTGGCAGCAAACATCAGTGACCTGGCGTTATTCCTGGTTAGGAAGAGGCTCTTTTTTGGCAGAAGAAGTTTCTGCTACAGTTCCTGAGGTTTTCCTGGAAGGCATGATGGCATTAGGGGCTTAACTATAACTTTAACTCACAACTACAGTGCAGGAACTGGTTTTAAACTATCTAGTTGAGGTAACTAGTAACATCAGTCTAGGAGCATCTGTTTCAGGACCTGTCAAGGGTATACTTTTCAGTCATTCGCAGATTTAAGAAGTCATGATTAAAAGCTTCACATGATGGAAACTCACTTTAGAAATGTGGAAATGGATATCTGATCATATCTCAGTCCTCTCCCCTGCCACAAAGTCTCTTGTTTTAATGAGTATCCCCTTGATTTACTTGGGAAATCTCTTCATCAGCTCATCCTGCTCCTTCCCTCAGCCTGGCCACATCCCCAAATGTATGGGAGCATCTGTGGTAGCTCCTCAGGACCTTACTGGCACATGACAATGTGTCAGGTCCTGAGGGAGGGTCTGCTAGTATTTTTGTCACCTAATGGGCACAGTCCTGGTCATGTAAGACATGGGAGCATGGCAAGGTCTCTTGCACCCTTCATTACTGTAGCAAAATGGTAAATAAGTATTTTAAGGAAACTTTGAGATGTACCTGATAGAATTCCTTCTTGGCTAATATAAAGTGTGAAAGGCAGCCCTTGGTGACAGTGCTGAAGATCCAAGCACCAGTAATCACGCTCTATCTTTCCATATGGACTGTGGACATTCTTTCAATGATGGTGAATATTTTGGCTTTAATATAAAACTGGATTGAATAAGGCAACCAAATGTTTTAGCTATATTCATATTATAAGACTGTGATTTTCTGGTCATTTGTAATTCCCTGTATTTCCTATGCTGTGTTAGTAGAGAAGTTTGCAACCATTTCTTTTACAGCATTTATGATTTTATCTCAATTTGATTACCTGATGGTTTCTCTGGAATCTCTGTTGAAACTTAATCTATAAAATGGAATGAATATTGAAATATCTAATCTCCATGTTGTAGGTAACAAAAACAATATAAATGTTAACAGCGTTTCCCTTAAATACAGAATCAAGCATATTAAGTACCTTGGGGTTAAGATTTTAACTTCCTTAGATTTATGGTAAGAATTAAAATAGCCTCTCTTGTTACATTTATAAACATAGAGCTCATTAGATGAAGGAAATTTCCTTTATCATTAATAGGTCACATTAATGTGATAAAAATGTCTATGATCTCCATAAATTTTATTCTTATTTTAAGCAGTTACCACATATAGTGTTTATCCTTCAAAACTTTCAATAGCACTTTTATATTCTCCAATTGAAATAATAAAAAGGGAAGAATGAAAAGAAGCGAATTAATCCTCCCCTGGGAAACAGGAAGACTAGCACGGCCAGATTTTAAGTCATAGCATTGGTTTGCAAACCTTAAATATTTTCCTCTCTCTTTCCATGATTTTAATGGAGAAATGAGTGTGTGTTGTGCTGAAGGATCTTGAAATTAAATGCAAAAATTGCCTTCCAGGAAACAACTTTGTGTAAGGGACCTGATAATTCCTTCTGCTCTGCATAATTCTGTTAGCCAGAACGGGTGACTCTGGAAGATGAAAGAAGAGTGTAATTTATTTTCAGAGATACTGATTATTGTAACAACATAGAAGGGAGGAAAGGCAAAACTGGATGAGACTCAGGGACCGTGTAGCTTCTATTCTGATAGCAGCCAACCACAACTGTGATTCAAAAGCTCTGTTTTTCTGAAAACTTGGCCATATTAAATTATTTTTATTGATTCCAGGTCCAGTTTCATTTGGAGTCCATGCCAAGATTCATACTGGACATAAATAGAAGTCAAACCCTCTGTTGTCTAGGCAGCAATTCACAAGGTCTAAATCCAGAACATTCACAAATTGAGACAAAATTTGTTGGTGGTCTGCAGAAAGCAGACTGGTCAATCTGTGTGGGATTTATTTCTAGTTTCTAGCTGCTGTTGAACGTTTTTAGTCTATTTGCTGTGAAATGAAATAGTTCACTGGAGTTATAAAGTTATCTGGAAACAAGGGGCCAATCATACGTAAGATAAGAACTAAGAAGACAATAACCAGACCTGCAGTAAGAACTAAAACTGCTGTGGAAAAGCAATTTTGTTCAGAGAAGTGAATGAAGCAAAAGGCTAAAACTGCCATTGCAGAAGACTCAGCTGAAACAGCATGGAGACAGAATGGGTGAGGAAAGGGGGCGAAGATGTCTGTGATCTGTGGGAATGAGTGAATGCACGTGTATCTGTATAGCTTTGCAAGCAAGAGTGAGAGACTTGGAAAACAACAGGTGAGGGAATGATGGTATGGCTCATATTTTTCCAAAAGTGAAAAAAATCCCACCCTTATTGCAATTGAAAACTGTGGACATTCCTTCCAGTCAGAACTGGCTTTTTATCAAAAAACATTAATCTGGCTGAATTGGTATATTTTGGTGGAGAAATGAGACTGTCAATGAAATTTTATTTTGAAAAAATGTGAATGAAGTGTTGGGTCAGGAAGGTACAACTTAATTTTTCATTTAAAATGGCTCCTCTGGCTTTGAAGGTTGTTTACAATAGCAAATTGCATTTGAAATATATTAGCAAATCTAACTGCAGTTAAGTTTGGAACAATGGTTTTGGCTGGTCAAATTGACAGGACGTGACTGATAGGATTTTTTGAAGTCTGGCTTTTTATTGTGGTTGGAAATTTTTGAAAATATTGAAATTCTTCACATACCAGAAAATCAGTGTATATATATATTTAATCTGTATTCCTGATATTATTTTACTACTTCAGTAATTATTGTATCGACTGCAGAATAATTATTAATACACAAGGAGGTGACAGACTTCCCACCTACCCTTCTAATAGTCCCTAGTAGTAGAAAATGCTGTAATAAGGTCTTCTGTTTCCTGAGCAGTCAGAACAAGAGTATGGATGAATGGAGGCAAGATGCAAGACTGATCTTTAGTCATGATTATGTTCATTCAAGTATAGCAAGCGGAAGCTGAATTTAAATTCTACTTTATCCCTCAATGTACCAACTCCTTGTAAAAGAATTTAGAAGTTGGGAAAGTACAATGTTACCAAACTGAAGAAAGGTTAGCACTGAGCCACAGTCCTTCTGATGATAAAACATATCATTGAAATAACTGTAATTTCCCTACTGATGCAAATGTTACATTATATCAGAGCATAGTGCCAAATTTTAACATGTAGTTTGTTTGCTTCATAAAATGCTTTACATACTATTGTACTTTGTAGGATGGAGTCTGAGAAAATCTCTCTCTCGGACATGACTATGATAGCAGTTCATTTGATAGAGGATAAATTATCCTAGCCCTGAAAAGGTAAAGAAAGAAGAGGTTTATTACAAGGTTTTCTCATGGAGCATTGTCTAAAACATTTACTTGCAAAAGAGGCTAAATGAGCCTGGCCCTCTCCACACTCTAATGGCAGTGTGTTTTTAAAATGTTAAGGCAAGAAAAAGCAAGGCAGTAAAAATATTAGTCTATTATTTATTTCAATTTGGAGGATTAAAGCATGATATAAGAAGAAGTAATCCCTCGTTAATGACCATGATCTTAAATTTCTAGACTGATAGAAGCTAAATACATCTCAAACCCAGGGGATGACAGCCTCATCGAAGCAAGGACTCTGGACTGCTAGTGTAGAAAATGCCCCTTGGGCATCTGGTAGAACCAGTAATTAAATGATTGCACAGTATTTAAAACAGAAATAAATACTTTGTCAAGGGTTAGGTGCCTGTTTAATACTCTGAATTTAATAGGTAAACTACTGACAATGCAGACTGTCATTACCATTACTGTTTTGCCAGCAACTTGCTTGTACTTTTAACAAGAACTTCCTTGAATAGACTATATCTTTTCAAGATCACAACTTGGGTTCGGCAGTATTCACATGGTTTTGTAGCAGCTCTTCTAGCAATAGGCGAATCTCTGGGCAGCTGATTTCTTGAGTCAGTGTATGCATGGTTTGGTGTTCCCACATGAGGGTGTGTGACATGGGATCTCACTTAGGGATCAGAATGGCTGTGGACAGCACAGGCGCCTAGCAGTGACAGTCCCTGAGTTATTGCTTAGAGAACTAACTCAGCATACCACCCCACTTCACACTGTCGCCATTCCAACCTGGTCACAAGTTCCAGAGGAGTATGATGTTAAGATGATAATGTTAGATCTGGAGCTAGATTGTTTTCTTCATTGAGAAGTTTTGCTAAAGTCAGCGTGTTAAACTTGATCCAAAGTCCAGTCACACTCATTTGGATCCTCTGTCAGTGGATGTGAGGAGGAAAGGGTGGGGATGAGAAGTACCAGGGTGCTTGGAGCAATTCGCTCCAGCATCATTTGCTCTACTGTTAGACTTGGACACTAGTATCTCTGTCTAAACCTTCTCCACATCTGCTGTTGAGTAGCCACAAGGGAAATCAGGCAATAGCAGCATGCTTGCAATGGTTGGAAGTGTGTGTGTGGGTGTGTGTGTGAGGTGGTGTGTGAGTGTATGTGGAAGATGTTGATGAATTAGATTTAATTTTGATGTGCTGATTTTTTTTTTTAATTTTATCTGAGAAGAAAGTACATAATATTGATCGTAATAAAGTTATTGTCCTAATTGCAGGAAAACAGGTTTGGAATTAGGAACAGGAATAAGGTTTAACAGGAAAACCTTTCTTATGGTGGAAAATAAACATTTAGGAAAGAGCTTGAACTACAGATGGATCAAAATTTTAGAGTAGTCCTTTAATGTAGATGGAAAAATTACCTGCACAAAATAGTAACCATGCTCTCAGTCTGCAGCCAGGAAAATGATTAGTTATTATTGAGTTGGGAAGAATAAGAACATTTGGCACTATAGCAGTGAAAAAAATGTAAAATGCAACAGAATACATGGAAAGCGCTTTTTTTTTTTTTTTCTTCAATCTAGGGAACTAGAAATAATACACCTGCAAGTATAATGAATGGCATAATATTGGAACTGTATGGGGCACTGAACAATTTGTACCACATTTATAGGTTCTTTCTTGCTATTAATTTAAAATAAAATAAACTTTTTTTTTTTTTACCAATTTTTGTTGTATTTCTGGCTTTCATTTATTGTTTGCGAGCTCCTTTCCTTTGTGTTTTGTCTTTGCCTTTGCCAGCTCTTTCTGTTTCTTTTATGTTTCTTGTCCAGTCTCTTAGTTCTTTCCCTGGCTATGCTCCTTCTCCTTAGGTTACCTCAAAAAAAATTTATATATATAAATAAATAGAGCACTCAAACATATACCCTAGTGTGGTTTGTTTCACTGATGAGTTTTCTTTAAAAGCACACTAAGTAGTAAATAAATAAGTAAGAGACTTGTAAGAGACTTGGGTGATCTGAGTAGCACAGGGGAATTAAGTTGTTAAGGGGAATTAATTTGTTAAGAAAGTTTGTAGCAGGATGGTTATACTGCATGAATGTACCTCCTTCTCTGATGGTACTACTGTGCATAGATAATGTGAAAAAAATTTCCAGTGGCCATCTAAATTGAGTCTGCTTTTGCTAACCTTGTAACAGCTAGCAAAATGAAAGGCAGCTCAGATACACCATAGTATGAGATGCTAACACATTGCGAACACAAGTCTTGTAAGTCCCAGTGAAAATCAAAAAATATCGCCTTCATCAGGCAGATGCAAATGTGGAATAACACATAGTTCAACTGGCTAGACCTGAGCCTTTAAATAGAGAAGGCTCGAATCTGGCTTGCTTTTTTTCCAGGCGACCATATTAACCACCTAGTATGGGAAGGGAGATAAAGGCACATATATTTTATTTTAAAATATTTTTTTAAATGAAACAAACACAGATAAACTACTTTGCTTTCCTGAATATTGCAACAAATCTTGCAGGTTGACTTTTTAATAATTTGTTGTTGGTGATATTCTTCAGTTTGGTCACCAGCCCAAGAAAAAGCACCCTGTAGGTATTAAGCCCTCAAGTATGAGATTTACGTACTAGAGTCCCTGTGCAGCTGACAGCTACTTTTGTGCAGGCTGGAGCTGGTTAGACCGCAGACGTCTTCCATTTTCTGAAACCTGAGGCCATGCCATCAGCAAGTACGCTGTCAACAGAGAAGTGGCTTCTAAGCAATTGCTTTGTACATGCACACCCCATGAGGACAGCCTTAAGTGCTTTCTATCTAGGGCGTGTAGTATTACTGAGGCAAAACATCCTCGAGTTTCTAGTTTTTGTGGTTGCACAGCATAGTTGTTTCAGTCAATAAATAGGAGAATGTGATTTTCGGAATGAGAGTCCTACTGTATTAGTCTGGTAAATCCCAGTGTTATGATACAAAAGAAAAACAATATTCTTGTTATTTCTGGAAGTTTAAGGAGATTACCATACCCTGGGATACAATGGCACTTTTCAGCTATTAATGCTTCTAAAGCTCATTGAAAGTAGTATTCAAATCCAAGAAAGATTACATTGTATTCTGCATGTATTAAGTTATGTTCTGGGGGTAAATTCAAGGATATAAGTTCTTTCATTCTGAATTAAAAACAACAAAAAATTAAAAAAAATATTAGTCTAGGAGCTGTATAATATTTACTTGAGTAAACCAAGTAAGGAAGGATGAAATGCTGAACAGAAAATAAAAAACTAATTTCTATTTTTTGACATAAAACTAAGTTCAGGCAGCAGCTGATTAGCAGGAAGAACTAGATTAGCAGTAGATAAGGAAGTTAAATATCTGAAGAATTATACTTAGGCCACCATCAGAGATTAAATTAAAAACTGGGAGCAGATTCCTTAAGGGGAAAACAGAGAAACAAGAACTGGAATAAAAACAAAATCATAGGGCCATCTACATGGGCTGCAGTCTCAGTTGCTCTGGCCTGCACAGGCATATGAGGTTCCAGTTTGTTATGTGGAGGATATGGGGAGGAAAATTAGCAAGTCATTAAGGAAATGACTGGTGAGCAGTTCGTGATATATTGCCAACATCAGCTTATTTGCATTGCTGAAGGTTGAAACAGGATGCTACCTGCAGCCTGCACAGAGGGAAGGGGTCTGCACTAATTATTAATTCACTTATACCTGCAGGCTGCAGTGTTGCTCTGCTCATTGTTAGCAGAAAATGGTGATAAATAAAGGAGATAAAATATATGTATGACAGCAAATGACAATCAAAGACTTATGTTCCATTAAAATATGGGAAAGATTAAAAGTAGCTGTGATAATTATTGCACACAAAATGGCCTTACCAGGAGACTAAGAAGTCAATGATGAAAAGGTTTATATAAACGCCCTTGTTTGGGTATGGCTCCTTTGTGTAGTTTTTTTTTTTTTTTTTTTTTTTCATTCTTTCTGAGGTCAAAGCAAATCTTTTACAAGATTGACTCAAACAGAAAGGGGCACATGGAGCACCATGCAGCAGAATAAGGAAAGGATTTGGTAGGCAATGTGCGAAGCAGGAGCTGGAATGAGCAATACTGAAAATAACTTTGACTATATTTTGAAAATCTGAATGCTTGACTTCTGCAGTAACAAAGGGAAGAGCTTGACCTTACAATAGCAAGTTCTACTGCAAGGTATCTTGAGCAACTGTAAGATATGAGTAAGTGATATTTTTCTTCGGTGCTTGGTGTATTATTTAAAACATTGCTCCTGTACTTCACATCCCAGCATATCTTCCATGAATTCTTTGTTTTTATGCAATTTGACTCCCTGACTGACTTATAACACTGTGGAGTCTGACGCTGGCCAGGGAAGTACGTGAGGGGAGAGTAACATTTACCGATTGCCCCTCTTCTTCAGGCAGTTTGTGAAGCATCGGCGTTCCTCCTCCATCCAGGAATTAATTATAGCTCTTCCTCATGTAAGGATATCTGTGACCTTTTGCTCAGTGAATACACTTGTGAAGGCATCTGTGCTGATCACTAGTTTGTTAAGCACTTTTGAATGTTTTGGTCGGAAAGACACTATGTAAATATAGGTAGCATATCTTTCTTCATATATCTCACAATGTTTGCTCTAGGACTTGATTTGTGGAAGGGGTAAAGCACTCTCTTGCACAGTTGGAGCCTTCAGGCTGCAGTACCAGTATCTGAACATGGATAAGGACTTACGGGGAGTATTAGATACTTAATAGAAATATCTATTTAATAGAATTTCTGCTCATGCCAAGAATGGATGAGTTTGTCCCACTTGCTTTTATGCACAGTACTTTTAATGATGGCATCTTTACTTAATTTTTTGTTCATGACTCTTTCACTTTTTGAAAAGACAAATCTCCTTGGCTATCTCCAAGCTATTGGACCCACCAAGCTCTGCAGCAACTTCACAAATGTTCCCTCACTTAAAAGATAACTGATACCTAAGTGGCCTTTTGATCCCTTATTTCAGGTTGCTACAGGCCGTCCTCTGCAGAATCATTTTGTGATCTCTGTCATCAGTCCCTGGGGGGCTGTAAGTTTCTTATAATTGTTTCATAGTGTCAGCTGCTTTTTCTGTAGCAGTCGAACTGGCTATAGTATTTCTCTTCCTGGAGTTAGCATACTTCCGCACCCATATAGCTGTTTCCCTTGTGTCCAATTCAGTCTTTTCTATTAACTGTGCCTTAGAATTTTAATGTTCAAGCCTGTTTCCTGATTTAGGTAAGTCTCAGTTAACCAATTATATCATATTTCTCCTTACACATATGCGGACCACTTGCAGGTCTCTGTTTCGTATTGCCTTTAGATCTGCCTAGATTTCTCATGTGAGATATGACCATTCTCTCTCCTGTTTCTGCAAATCTCTCCTAAACAGATATGTCAGCAGTGTCTTCATTATTTGAACCCTTCTGGCCCATGGAGAGAGCACAGGGATTCTCTCCATGAATGTCCCTATAGGATGCTGTGCTCACTGGCCAAGGGGATCCATAAAAAGTGCTTGAATGTTTGAATCCCACCAGATGTCTCTATGAGTTGACTTCATGCAAAGTCAAAAGGGTTACTGGTTAGCATGCAGCCATATTTAACAGAAAAAAAATATATCTTAAAAGGCCCTATGGGAAACCATTCCAAATTACTTTAAATTATGTTTGAAGCCACCAAGGAAATAGGAGTGTCAATTCAGTTCAGCTCTGGACTTCATGGGCATAAATGCTATTCCCATAGGACTCATAGGATGGAAGGTTCCCACATTTGGTCATCTGCTGCCACATGAACCTGTAATCCCTGGGATGGCATGGGGAATGGCTGCATGGCACTAAGCTTAGTTGTGTAGGAATTTGAATTTTACACCCACTTTTGCCACACAGTTCCTACATGGTTTGTGACCTCCTGAGAATGTGTCTCTGTGGCAAAAAGAAAAAAAGCATACTGATAAAGAAAACAGAAATAATTGTGCCCCAATTTGGTATGAATAGCCTGAGAAAGACCTGCAGAGCCTTCTGCACTTGCAAAGCTTTCTCATATTCAGGGTATTTTTCCCATTGTTATGTTCACAAGCCAACACAGCTATGAGCACCAGATCTGTTTTCTCATTAATTCCACTAAAACCCACTCAATGGGGAGCAGCATTAAGTGTTTTCTTCTCTCCCTGAGAAAGTGGTGCCAAGATGCTAAGCAGAGCTGTGGCAGCTGTGCTTGCTCCCTGTGTCATCCCTGCTGTGCTGCTCTGGCCCAGGCAGCAGGCAAAACTTCAGGCTGTTTCCTACCAGGAAGGGCTGACATTCATGAGAGTGGGATCTTGTCTGTTGTTATCTGTTAAGAAAAATACCAAGTGAATAATCACAACTGCACCAAGGGCGTCTTCAAATTCCTCTACTCCATCTTTCTCCAAGTTCCAGAAATCATAGAGGAGCAGCTCAGTTGCTTTGCCCAAACCTTTTCAGCCTGATGAGCATCCTTAGTTGTCCGGTTTGGGATACTCAAGCAGACTGGTCTTATTTTCAAAAATGGCACAGGGCTCATAGGAATCCTGTAGAATAGCTAATATTATGTATTTTCTGGGATTATTGGATAAGCTAGTGTATGAATGGATAAAACTTTTTTTTTTTTTTTTTTTTTTTTTTTTTTTTTTATAATTATCAGTTCTAATTGGAAGTTTGCTGGCATATGCTTCACCAGCATGGTTAAACTCATATATCTTTTTTTTTTTTTTCTTTTTTTTCCAAATATACAGTGTAATTGTGGAAACTGCAAATGCAGCTCATTGTGCTCTGCTAGAAATACAAGCATTTCACAGCTAAGCAGTTTTGCACTTACCTAGTGAAAAAAGCTGTAGGTGTTGAAATTCTTCAGAGAAAATCCAGGTACACAACCATTACTGAAGTGCCTAACAATAATAATTTATCTTTTAATTGCTTGTTGTTCAAAGTAGCTTTCAAACTGACTCTCAGTGTCAAATTGTTTTCCAGAGAAACTAACAAATGGAAATAATACTATTTAAGGTAATGACTTGTGTCAAAATGAATTCGAAATGTCATTAGCTCAGGATTCATTTATGTCAGAAGAAGGATCCCATCCTGCAAGTTTTGTGCACTAAATATAGACTTATTTCAGATGGGATTTTTTGTTGGCCAAGTGACATGAGGACTTATGACTTACGGAGTTAATAGTACACAATCTTGAAAAAAACACTATGATCAGAAAGGGTTAAAGTATCTTTTCCTGATTTCTGACCTAATATTTTACTTCATCCTATAGGTAGCACTCAAAACAAATCACGTTAACAGGTTTCCCAAAAGCGGTCGAATTACACCATTACTTAAGAAAACCCCTGGGTACATGCGTGAGCATTATGTGCTATATCAATGCGAAAAGACAGCAAGCAAGATTGAAAAAGCTATACTTTTTATTTTGCCAATGAATCTGTTGCACTTTGCAATGTTTAAGTGGGCTTACACAACATAAACATTTGGGACATTTAACATATCAAGCTCAAATAAAAATGACACGCAGATCGTTCACTTCTGAAGCTGCCTTGTGTTCAGTTATTGGAACACTCCATCCCTGTGGTTTCCGAAATATTATAAGTATATATTCCAGATTAAACTTTCTATTTTCCTCAAGGTAGGGTTGCTTTTCAGCCCTCAATGGCTTGGTTTTTGCCTAAAGAATCAGGTCCTATCAGCAAAATCAAAGGCGATTACACAGCTCAGTAGTCATTTAGGATTTCTGTGGCTCAATTAAGCATGTATAGCATGCCACAGCCACTGAGACTCTGTTTATTCAGTGAAAGTGCTCCGTAATTTATTTAAAATAATCCATCTTTAACAAATAAAGAGGCCATTGACTGGCCATCGCTGCAGGCATCCATTTAAATGCTGCCTTCTTGATGGTCTGTTTTGCTGGTTTAAGTTAAATACCTGACAAAAGTGATTCAGTTTTTTAGAAACAAGATTTGTATGCATGATGTTTATTTTCTTTTACACAAGTAATCAGTTAGAACTTCTTTGTAACAGATTGACCATTAAAAATGATTAATGTTATTCACTCTGATAATAACGGATTCTGCCAGCTGTGTGTGTGTGTGTGTGCAGGCGCGTTTAAAACTGCTCAGGAACTGTGTCTTTATGACACTTTGCTAATCGTGTTAGAACTATTACTGTATACATATGTTGAAAATTAGATTAGATGTCTAAAGCAAGTGACAAAAACTCTTTTCTTTTCCAACATACAATTTTTTTTTAATTATTATTTTTTGTATTTTTCTTTTCCCACTTGACTATTTCAGAAATGAATCATTCGTCTAAGCAACACCAGCAAGCTGCCATGAAGACTTGCCAGTACCAGTGGATCTTCTTTGAGCATCAAACAGTTGCAGTTTAAGTCCCTGGTAAGTGCTGTTACTTGTAGCACTGGAACATGACCAACTCAGAAGAAGCTTTTTCTCTGTAACAAGAAACAGCCATTAAAAACTGTCCTGGGAATAGGGCAAAGTATGGTGCTAAATTTCCAGTGGAAAGGCAATAGAGAAGGCTATTGGTTAAAGGACTGCTTCTTAGGGTTAAGGATAAATAAAACTCTGGTAGCCACAATGGCACCTCCTGTCCAGCAGCCACACAGTATAGCTGTGTCTTGTCCTCTTTTCAGACTTAAAAAAAAAATAAAAAAATACACACACACAACCTCACCAAGAACAACGCCAACCTTAGAGGAGGTGAAACTAAGCTGTTTGTGTTATTCAATAATGGCTTTTTAATGGTAGTTAAACAGAATCATGGACAGCACTCAATATTTCTTTGTGTAAGCATCTATAGAGAATATGTCACACGTTCACAGAAGAGTTTTGAAGTCAGAGCAGCACATATGCTTTGTTGTATTAAGTTTATTCTCACGTTATTTTTTCTTTTTGCTAATTTACAGAATCCCTACTGATTGTTCATTTCCTGATTAAACAGGAATCATTTATGAATGCATGTTTGGAAAATGCCTAATTCTATTTTAAACATGAAGATTTATTCAAGCCCTGAAGAATAATGCATTTACAGTCCTATAGGTTGTCATGTGTTTATATGGACCTTTGTGGTTCTCATAGATGAAGAAAGCAGCTGGTTTCATTCCCCATTTGAGCTACACAGGACAATCTAGTTGGCATTCTAGTTCATGCTAGAAATAAGACACAGAAACAGCGATTATATCCATCATGAGGCATTAATACTCATACCAATTTGCCTTTCATTTTTGTAGTTAATCACCATTATAGGACTGGAGTCATGGAAGAGTAGCAAAATCTGCCTGCCTGATAGCTGGATAGCTATGGCCTGGCTCAGATGGCCTAGCTAAAATTTACAATGCTTTTATAAGGAGTTCTAATTTATTTTTAGTTCAGAGTTTTGTCACATCTTTTAAGATGGTTGCTGGACTTTGTCTAGTTCCAATGTTCAGGCACTATCTTGTGTTCAACATGAAGTTGAGAAAATTATCGTATTTTGAGACATTAGCTGAACCAGCATGGCAGCCCCACAAACCAAATGTCTATCTCTTCAGTTAGGACTCATGATTATATTGATGCCTGTGGTTCAGCTGTAGCTGTACAGATAAAACTGTAGCTGTGAGGAGGTAACAGGACCTTATTGTCACTGGGGTTAGATGGTAGAGGAAAAAATCACATATTCTAAGTCAGAGTGTTATGTGGTTATGTTTTTCTGTCCACATTCAGGGAGTTTCACTTTTCTGTTATACGTGCTGGATGTTGATATTGAGTTAGGTTCTGGAAAATTTGACTCATCACTGGGGAGTTTTTGTGCTCCTACGGCTCTGCAGAAAAGCCCAGGATCCTGCTGGACTCCCTGCTAACATTTAACTCTCTGTTCAACTCTTTGACAGCATGAAACACCTGAGAATGACATCTCCATCTCATCAGCAAACACAAAGGAAATACAATAAGGAACACGGAGGTGGAGGGTAGCCTGAAACCTTGCCTTGCTATAACACTAAGAAGTCTTACTGTCTTACTTAGGACTGCAAATAGGTATCCAGTCCTCTTATTAGTGCTAGTGTCTACTTTAAAAAAAAAAAGAAAAGTCAGCAGAAGCAGCCTTCTTTCTTCTGAAGTACAAATATGGATGGTAATGGATGCTGGAGCATTTGCCTAGAAAAATGCTAGTCTGTGTCCAGTGCTCTTCTCTACCTTGGAGGGTGCCCACACAAGTTTTCTATCCAGAGGAGGGTGATCTGTTCAAGAGGTGTTATGTGGATGGTATCTGAATACTGATCAAGTTGAGGCAGGAAACGGCTATGCAGCTCTTCAGTTTGGAGAATGTGTGAAATGGGCCTCTTTTAAGAGCTTCCAGGTCACCTAGGGGGGCAGCTGGAATATTTAGTTGCCTCCAGTTTTAGAAGAAAGGTGAACTTGTTCAGCTGCAATTTAGGATTCAGGTACTGGATTCCTGCTTTGTGCAAACTGTTCTTTGATCTCAATGGCGATTGGCCCAGTAATGTTTCCTTCAGGGTTTAGCACAATGAGAAACTGAGGTACCAGATACTGCTTTAATTGCCTAAGGTCACATGAGGCAATGGGGGAAACACACATACAAAAGTGACCTAACTCCAAGCCTCATGTCCAAAGTGTGGGATGACGCTGCTGCCCTTAATGGGATCTTTGTTTGAGTGATGAAATGTAGCACCCCAAGAAAAGGTAAGAAGACATTAAGAACACAGATTTCCTTTGCACTTAAAACTCAGAATGTTGCTTTTCATTCATAGTGGTGCAAATATGAAGAGTGGTGAGAAACCAGGGAGAACAGGGACCATAGAGCTGGAGCAAGCCTGTGGGTATACATGGGGAAGAGAAACAGAAATTATGCTGTATGAGGCATTGGAGGCCTTCCAAATATTTTTATTCATTATTACTATTTTTATGTGAAAGGGAAAAACCTTCCAGGCCTGGCTGGTTTGCCTCAGGCAGGGATTTTGGCCATTTCTAGTCCAAATCCATGTTTGAGTGTGTGTATGTGTGCAGGGTGCTTGCATAAAGCCCAGAATGTGCAGCTTTTATCTGCTACTGCTCACATCTGCTTATTCCACCCTCCCTGGTCAGTGCAACAAGCATTTCATTTAACCATATGACCTTCAAATTCCAAAGTTACTAGTGTTTTTAGAAGAGAATTCATTGGATAGAACTTTTTTATTGAAACACGTGTAAAAATACCAAACTAAGTGATTAAAGAACATTTTAAAACTGTTTTTTTTTTTTTTAAATAAAAATATGAAAACTCCTTTTATTACATCAGCTAGGGAAAAACTGCTGATTAAAAAAAAAAGTTAACATTTCATTTGAGGTTACGATACTTAGAAGAAAGCAAGAATAAATGATTCTGTGACATATTCAAAAAAATTAAATTTAACACAAAATGTTATTGAGACTTTTTCAGACCTGCCCAAAGTGTGGTTTGATAGCCACTGTGTGTTGACACATTATTTACTGAGATCTTTCAAATCAAAAAAAATATAAAAAAATCTTATCTTTCAAAAAAAATTTGATCCCGTATATAAGTTGATTGAATTTTTCATTTGTTGAATGTTACTTGGTTACTGATTTTTGACTTCTTATGCTCTAACTGTAAAACTTCAGAGGTACTTAAACTTTACTGATACAGTTCTGTTATCGATCCACAGTAATACATCATCTATATTGTTTTGCAGAAGGGCATGCAATGCTTTTGCAAGAAAAGCAGGTAGATTTTACGTTTTCAGTGGTTTCTCATAAAATGAGGGAGAGAAGGGAATCTCCTTTTGTTAGTCTTGTTTACAAAGCACGAAACAACTGAAGAGGGTTTTACCTAAGCTTGACCTTGACTTTGAGTTTTATTTTATTTTTGTTTTGATGTTAATGTCATGTGGATTTTAATCAACACATATTTCAGCCACTATGTCTAAAATTGTATCTTAAAATGATTGTCACCCTTAGACTACCAGCCTAACAGGTGTAGTGCTTATGTCCCCAATCTGACTCTGCAAGAGAATAATTGTACTTGGTAAAAAAGCTCCTTGTAATTCTGATTAATACAAAATTCAGATTTTTTGTTGTGTTTTGTTAAATAAAAGTTGCCTAATTCCACAAAGCATGAGGTGAATGCAACAGAGAAAGAAAACCAAAGGCTGACTTCCTGAAGACCTGAGGTGCTCTGGATGACATGCTCCTCAGATCTGCCCCAGGTGGGAGAGGTGGGTGCTGCAAAGCCGGCTAATCTTGGTAATGCAGACTACTTTACTGATTACAATGCATTACGAGGGCTTGCAGCTCCTGCTGTCAACTCTTCTTTGCTCCTGGGTGGGCAAGGACTGGAAGTCAGCTGCAGTTTCAATACCCACCCTGTGGTGAACATAAGTGAGGCAAATGGGGGACCCGTGAGGCCTTGGAAGGCCTGGCTGGTCATGTGCACTTTGGTTCTGCCAGACCATGGGCACAAAAGGGTGGTAGCTATTGCTGTGAATACACATGTGGATATGGCGTGGTAGCTGCTGCTGCGTGCAGGATGTCTTAGAAAGTGTCCACTGCTCTGATCAGACTTCCCATATGGAGAGCAATGGCTCTGGGGTGTCTCAGCAAAGGGACTTGCAGGTGTGAGTAGAGCACAGTGCTGGACACCTGGGGCTGGGGAAGGCAAAATGCTGCCATCTCCCAGGCAGCTTCAGAGCAATACTTTGTGTGATGCTGTGTGGCAAAGCTGTTGACAAGTAGGAGTGCACTTCAGGAACTTATTTTCAGTAATTTGAAAAAATACAACTGAATTCCTGCAATGATTTGGGAGTTGTTGTGTGGGCTGTCCATACAAAATAAGTAATATAAGGGTCATAGAATCACAAAATCACAGAATGTTGGGGATTGGAAGGGACGTTGAAAGATCATCTAGTCCAATCCCCCTACCAGAGCAGGAACACTTAGATCACATCACACAGGAGCGTGTCCAGGCGGGTTTTGAATGTCTCCAGAGAAGGAAACTCCACAACCCCCCTGGGCAGCCTGTTCCAATGCTCTGTCACGCTCACCATGAAAAACTTTCGTCTCAAATTGCTTTGGAGCAATTACTATTCCTGAGGTAGTTTTGAAGAAGAAAAATTTGTTAAAAGATGGTACCATATTTTCTAAATGATATAATGGGCATCCACACTTTACTGTTTGGCATTTCAAATCATACTACATAATAAAAATACCAGAACTCAAGGTATTCTAATAACATAATCTACTAATATTTTCTTAAGGATAGCAAACAAAACTTAGGGTTGTTTCCTATACCATCTGTGAAAACTTTTTTTTTTAACAGAAAGTAAATGTCTAAATTTTATAAACATTAAGCAGAAGAAAAAGCATGTGCCAGACAGTGAGTATTTGATTGTGGTATTCCAAATAATATCAGTACCAACTGAAATTTTCTTCTTTACTCATTTGTTATTATCTGTTTCAGTGCTGGAGATGGCATTCATGATATTTTTTTTCATTTGTCAACAATTCCATTACACCTCCACTGTCCATACTGTGTGATGATGCTTTTCCTCATGTCACATTGCTGTGTCCTGGATGCGGCATCCAGCTTTTGCTAATCTACAGGCTGTTTTCTCCGTGTGAAACAAGACTGGCAAGGAACAAAATGCTCTACAGGGATCACTTGTTTGTGTGTAGGAATGAAAATTCACATTACTTCCTTCAGTCCTGGTGGATTTTATTGCAAATCCACCTCCTACCAGTAGCATTTTCTGTTGTTCAGTTGTGTACATGAGAAGGCCCTTCGTGCTTTTCCTAGCGCATCTCAAACTTTGGAAGAAGTGAAGGCGAGTTTGGGGACCAAATCCCGTGTTCATCAAAGACCTTAAAACTAAATAATTCTGAGGGCTGCAGGGAGCTCTGGGTTCCCAGGGGGCCAGGAGTGGCAGGGTTCCCTGTGGTGGCAGGTCAAGGCCTGGAAGCCGGGGCCTGTGCCACAGCCAAAGCCAGGACCAGATCAGGCCAGGCTTACCAGTGACACCTCCCTGTGGGAGGGACAGATGGAGGCCAGGCCTGGACAGAAGTCCTCTTCCTATAATGGCCTCTAATGCACTTTTCTCTGCAGCAACTCACAAATAAGGACCAGATTTAATAAGAGAAAATACATATGTGTGGCTTTTATTTTTGTGTTTTTATTATCTTTTATTTATTTATTTATTTATTTTTTTGCTTTGATGAAACACAAGGAGAGATCCCTTGGATTTAGTCTTATGAATTAATTTTCTGGGTCTTCTATAGTGTTTCTAACTGAAGGGCCTGGAGTGCAATACCCAGATGGAGTCCTCCATATACACAGGGCAAATGAAAATTGATTATGATGGGTAGTTAGATGATTTTTACTGTCTTTACTTTTTCCTGAAGTTTGCAAACCAGACAAGCCTTAAAACATTTAGGGAAGGGCTGATTTGTGAAGCAGATAGCTCAAGGCCTAGTGGTGTGATTAGCTACATGTTTTGTATGAAAACAAAGTATATCATATGTAAAGAGAGCCTGGAATAAATTATCCCAAATTCATCAGTAACTTTGGTGGACGATCTGTCCTGCTGAATGTTTCCACATCTTCTGGGGAGTCTTTTAAGCTGCATAGTTATGGAAACTTAAGACAGTGTTGCAAAATTGTACATGGCTATTTATCCAACAGTGGTATTATTTTTAATAGCAGAGTAAATTACGAGAAGTTATTGGGTTCTCCAAATGCAAAATATCATCATCATGAGAAAGGCAGGAGGCACAGCATTTGTGCTTTGCTCATCACAGCTAAATAAGCAGGAGCTAAGGTGCTAAGTTAGCTAACTTAAATTTGATTTTAACCTAAACTGTGACCAATGAACTGCTTAGGTCTTCTTATAGAGGGGTTTTTTGGAAGGAAGAGAAATTTCTTTCTCTCTCTCTCAAAACCCTACTGCCAGCCATCTGTTGATAATTATTGTCCAGTCTCTGCTGAGAATTTGTGATATTTAATATTTCCTCACCACTTGAACAAATAAGTGATAATAACTGCAAGGTACTCGGCCACAGGAGTAGAAAGGCGTATAACATAAAAGATTCAGTGTAAACCTTTGTTTTTGAAAACAACACAGTCTTCTATCTGTGATTAAAATAAAACTGAGTTCTTGAGGACTTGGAAAATAGATGCCATGGGTTGCACAGGTAAAAAACACAAAAAACTCTGGAAATAAACACAAACAAACAATTAGCAGAAAGCTTAAAAATTATCCACTCCTGTATATGTTTCTTATTATCCCTTCTCATATAAAATGTTGCACAATCTATTTATTTGTGTGTTGAATATTTAGGGCAGGTAAGCAGAAGACATCTTCTTTACAAAGTTTATTTTTATATATTGTCAACAGTTTTATAGTTACATTGAGCCCCACATGGTAGGAGTGATGGAGAGCAGAGTTCATTATATCTGCTTTTAAGAACTGTCTATGAACGTGTACAAGAAGCTGTCTGTAATTGCTTTTCTGTCTTTTTTCTTCAATTATATTAATAATAGATGCTAATAAACTACATCTCAGCAGATCTGATCTATTAGAATGCATGTTTTATGATTTTTTTTCTTTTGTTTTGATTTTCTTCAGAAGGTTCATTGGCTACAAACCCAAGTGCCCCCAGCTCAAAGCTAAAGAGGTTTGTAGGAAGTCTCAGCTGCAGCCACCTCCATCTGTAAGATAGTTTCTCGAGCAGCTGCTCTGGAGCCTTTTTCTGCTCGCACTCACCTCCGCCGCCTGTTTGCAGGCTGATCTCCATGACCCCATGGATAAATGGCAGACTGGAAAAAAAAAAATGCAGGAATGCTGATTTTTAATCCTTAGTTGAGTATGCATTTCATATAGTTGCCAGGTGCTAGTACTAAACCCCTTCTCCCCAATAAAACTTGAAATTTTATGGGTGTTTCATTATCAAATAGAAAATAAAACCACTGAACAGGAAATAGTAATTCTTAAAGGTTCATGCAAAATCAATTATATTATCCCCTGATAATGAAAAAGGAACTACAGGTCCATGATGCAGGCTGAATTTCTTAACAAATACAAAAGATACAGCACTTCTTTTAAAGAAATTTATTAACTAATATGATTTTTATAAGTTGTTTATGTCACTGAACATTCACTTCCCATTTGTAAATCTTTTTCTCATTGTTTTAAAAAGATGTACAAATACAAAAAAGCAACCAAAACCCTGAGGCTACCTTTTGGCCATAGACTGGGTCATTTTTTCTATATCTGTTTTTCTTGATTGTGCCAAAGGAGGAAAAAGTGAAAGGTGTCTGGGACATTATGAAAAACTTTGCAATAAAATAAGTAGGAATAAAACAGGGAGATGGCCTGATCACGGGAGGCTAGTTTTAGTCCATGCTACCTTTTCATTTTTTCTGTTGGAATGTAACAAATATTAACTGCTACTGCTCTGCTGTACTTCATTACATAAATATTTGTGTAAATTCACACTGTGAATATATGAAGTGCTTTGATGGGCAAAGAGGAGAGTTTCCCCATGTGCTGTTTTCTTCTTTAAATGAAGCAGCGGCACTGTATGTACTGACCGAACTTTCACACTCATGCTGTTCCACATCAGCTTGAGTTCTCAGTTCTATTTTTTTCCCTCTTCATAGCTGGTTTACTTACCAAAAACAGTCTGTTGCAAAACAGCAGTTCGCAAGTAAGTCTTCCAAGCCAGCAATATGATATTTCAACTATTCCTTTTGAAATAAGCTGCTGATCTGGAGGCCTTTCTATACCCCACATCCTTTATAAGAGCAATTAATACACTATGTTAAATGCCAAGAAAACTGTACTCTTTCTGGCCTGTGGTATCTCTAAGCCCTCAAAGAAGAAAGCATTTGGATCTGGGGGAATTTTAAGTATTCTACTATTCTCTGGTTCTATTAATGAGAGGGTTTAATTTTAATTTTAATTTTTATTTTTTTCTGTTTGTGTCTGTTTTTCAGACTTGTTAGTGGCACTATGCATGCAGAAATCAATGGGGAATTTTGTATTAAAGAAAGTATTTGATTATAGTTGCACATATACTGAATCTGTCCCTATCCCTCTGCTCCTACAATAATCTTAGTAAATCTTAGTTATCAATAAAAAAAAAAAAAACTTTCATTTGTTGTATAAACATTGTTGTAGCTATGGTAGTTAAGGATGTTAGAGAAGTATGGCACATAGAAGGAGGAAATATTGGCATAATAAAAGGTGTTACCTTCTCTTGCAAGCCTTGCTTCTTTATTATGTAAGTTGACAGACCCAGAAACTTTCATTAGATCACTTTTATGTGGTGCTGATTCCAGTTCCTCTTGCAAATCAAAAAATGAATTATGAATCTTGAATAAATACAGGTTTCCCTCATTTAAAAAATAAATAAATAAAAAAAATAGATCTATACTACTTTTATAGTATTATTATCTTTCACTTGGCATTAAACCAGCTGAGTTAGTCAGTATGAAGAAGTACTTAAGGGATTTAACCTTGTTTTCTGCTAATATATTTTGTTTCAGCGGTTCATAGTTTTCAAATTTGTTCACTCATTGGAGTAGTTTTAGGAAGTGCATCAGTAATGTCCTACTAGGTGTCTCCCAGATGTACAGCCTAATCTTTATGCATGAAAAGAGTTTTGAAGAAATTGTTATAGTAATGTATATTTTAAAACTGAGAGGGTAGAAATAGGAGGTCTTTGTTTTCTAATTTTTTTTTCCCATGTCCAAAATCCCGTATACTGCAAAGCACTGTGATATGGAATGGAGCTATTGATGTCTAGATTTTAAAATAGTTTAAGAATGAAAACAGTTGGGATTTTTCCTGACTATGAAGATATGAGCCAGATCTAATGGCTACCTGCCAGATTATTGGAGTTATTAGTGTATTTTGAACATTTGTTGTGACTTTCCAAAAAAATTGAAAATTTTGAAGTGGTGATTGACAAAAATTACAGTCAGATCTAGATAGCAGCAAACAATTTTTTTTTGTTTTTTAAGCCTTTGGTTAAAATAAAACAAATCAAAAGTTTTGATGCAAATTACCTGTATAGAATACTTTAATATATATCTCTAATAGTCTGTGTCTCTGCTGCACAGTAGCTGGCATTGCCAGGTTCTGTGGTTGTTACAGACCTAGATTCCAGTATTTACTGGAATGTATCTGGATCTTCTCAGTATTAAGGGCTCATAGAATTCAGTCCTCAAGTTTGGGCTAATTGTATTTAGTTTCCAATACATTAAACCTCTTTCTCCCCCCCTAAAGATTTTTAGGCCTCACTGGCAGATGTCTATACTGTGAAATCTAGAACGCTTCCACCTCTTGGTGAGTGAATTCTGTCCCGTTCCTTAAAAAACTGGACAACTTCAACTCTTGACTTCATGGAAAGGAAGCTCAAGAAGAGTGGCCAACAGGGGTCACTAATGTGGTCAAGCAGAGGAACAGAATGTAGAACATGCTGTGGGAGAAATGTTATGCCAGTTCGACATTACTATAGTTCATGTGGGCATGTGTGGAAAAGTGGTCCTGTAATAGCTCTCACATCATCCAATAGTTTTATGTGGTGAGTTGACCCCAGCCAGCAGCCAAGTACCCACACAGCCACTCACTTACTCCCCACCCCCTTGTGAGATGCATGTGAGAATGGGAAGAACAGAAATGAGAAAACTTATGAGCTGAGATAAAGACAGTTTAATAAGAGAAGGAAAAATGAAAACAAACAGCAAACAGAAACAAACAAAAACCCCAAACAACAAATGACTCAAATGCAGTCTCTCACTTCCTCCCATACACAGACTAGTGGCCAACCAGTCTCTGAACAAAGGCTACCTTGGAAGACAAAATCTTCCACCTTTTCTTCTGCTGCCACACTTTTATTGCTGAGCATGGCATTATACAGTATGGACTATCCCTTTGGTCCATTCAGATCAGAATACCCAGCTGTTTTTGCTCTCAGTCTCTTGTGTACCCTCAGCATACTTTTTGGGTGGGGGATGGAGGGAGTAGGGAAAAGAGAAAGCCTTGGTGCTGTTCAAGCACTGGTCAGCAATAGCCAAAATGCTGGTGTGTTATCAACACTGTTTAGTTACAAAGCCAAAACATAGCACTGTCCAGGTTTCTATGAAGAAAGTTAATGTTATCCCAGCTAGACCTAGTGCAATTGACCTGGAATTTGGACACCAGCTGAGGTAGGTATGTCAGATTGCCCCGTTCTGAGCTACCAGGGAATACTGGAGACACTGTGAAGATGGATTTAGGTTTGCAAAATTCAGTATAGCATAAGAAAAAACTCCTGGGATATATTTGAGGAAACTAATATTCTGTACTTTGAGCTAAGTTTGAAAAGTGGGTAGCAAAGAAAAAAAAAGATTAAATACATTTTTGAATTGTTGCTCATTGAATCTAGCATCCAAATGTGTACTTAAGGAATTTTAGGTTTTCTGAAAAAAAGGAGTATTCAATTAAATAAGTAGGTGGCAATGCAAACATTATATAATCAACTTAATTCTGTTTTCTAACTTCGGTGTTCAATATTGAAGGCTTTCCAGTATTATTTCAGGTAGTTACATAGAAATTATGTTTATTAAGCATTTTGATAGGCTTGAGTTAAATTCATGGTTCTAGAATGAAAATTATGTTTCCATAGCAGGAGATAATCATGCAAATGTATATTTAGATGTCAAGAAAAATCTGATTAAATAGTGCAACCTTAGAGTCTTAGGAGAAATATTAATACTTTTGAACATCCTGCTACAAAGACAACTAGTGTTCTTTTCAGCAGGACAGATATTAGGGAATAATTTCAAAATTTTACATAGCTTCTCACTTTTGGATGATAGAGTATGTCAACTCCTAATACAACTGGTAGTCTTTTTGAGACTAATTGGGGGTGATTAT